>NC_134703.1:238892516-239080016 GCF_043290135.1 Rhipicephalus microplus
TTATGTTATTTTAAGCTATGTAGCGTCGTGAGACCACCAAAAAGGACGTCAACTAACGAGATAGCGTTGTTTTATTGCATGTACGTAACTGCAATAGGTGAAATGTTGTGAAAGTACACAAAACGGCTTGAACAAGCCAGATACTGCGTGTTGTACCGTTACAAGTGCGAAACTGCTATAATGTGATATTCTTGTTAAAGCGCATGCAAGCATCGTGAAACCTTAAAGAACGATGTCATTTAGCGAGATACAGCGTTCTGTACTGCAATAAGTTGGTGAAAAACTGTGAGGTTATGCCAATATCGTAATTGTGAACGAAACAGTGTAATAGAGCGTTTTTCCATACAAGTACGAATGTTAGGTTAGGTTGACATATCAACCGTCGTAAAACCGCATTAAACAATGTCACTTAGTGAGATGTAGTGTTTTTCAACATTACAAGTCGGTAACTACGATATCTAATGTGAAAGCGCATGAAACCGTCGTAATCTTGTAGAAAACATTGTAAAGTTGCGAGTAAAACGTTTTCTAACGATAGAAGTGCGAAGGTTAGGTTAGGTTAGGTTAGTTTAAGCTAGGTAGCGTCGTGAAACTACCAAAAACGACGTCATCTAACGAGATAGTGTTGTTTTATAGCGAGTATTAAACTGCGATAGGTGAAATGTTGTGAAAGCACACAAAACGGCATGAACAAGCCAAATACTGCGTGTTCTACCGTTACAAGTGCGAAACTGCTATATTGTGATATTCTCGTTAAAGCGCATGCAAGCATCGTGAAACCTTAAAGAATAATGTCATTTAGCGAAATACAACGTTCTGTACTGCAATAAGTTGGTGAAAAACTGTGAGGTTATGCAAATATGGTAATTGTGAACAAAACAGTGTAATAGAGCGTTTTTAGATACAAGTGCGAATGTTAGGTTAGGTTAAGATATGAACCGTCGTAAAACCGCATTAAACAATGTCAATTAGTGAGATGCAGTGTTTTTCACCATTAAAAGTCGGGAACTGCGATATCTAATGTGAAAGCGCTTGCAACCGTCGTTAGGTTAGGTTAGGTTAGGTTAGGTTAGGTTAGGTTAGGTTAGGTTACGTTAGGTTAGGTTTGGTTAGGTTAGGTTAGGTTAGGTTATGTTAGGTTAGGTTTGGTTAGGTTAGGTTAGGTTAGGTTAGGTTAGGTTAAGATATGAACCGCGCTAAAACCGCATTAAACAATGTCACTTAGTGAGATGCAGTGTTTTTCACCTTTACAAGTTGGGAACTGTGATATCTAATGTGAAAGCGCTTGAAACCGTCGTAATGTTGTAGAAAGCAATGTAAAGTAGCGAGTAAAACGTTTTCTAACGATAGAAGTGCGAAGGTTATGTTAGGTTGAGTTATGTTAGTTTAAGCTAGGTGGCGTCGTGAAACTACCAAAAACAACGTCATCTAACGAGATAGTGTTGTTTTATTGCGAGTACGAAACTGCGATAGGTGAAATGTTGTGAAAGCACACAAAACGGCATGAACAAGCCAAATACTGAGTGTTGTACCGTTACAAGTGCGGAACTGCTATGTTGTGATATTCTCGTTAAAGCGCATGCAAGCATCGTGAAACCTTAAAGAACGATGTCATTTAGCGAGATACAGCGTTCTGAACTGTAATAAGTTGGTGAGAAACTGTGAGGTCAAGCAAATATCGTAATTGTGAACGAAACAGTGTAATTGAGCGTATTTAGATACAAGTGCGAATGTTAGGTTAGGTTGAGATATCAACCGTCGTAAAACCGCATTAAACAATGTCACTTAGTGAGATGTAGTGTTTTTCAACATTACAAGTCGGGAACTACGATATCTAATGTGAAAGCGCATGAAACCGTCGTAGTCTTGTAGAAAACATTGTAAAGTTGCGAGTAAAACGTTTTCTAACGATAGAAGTGCGAAGGTTAGCTTGAGTTATGTTAGTTTAAGCTATGTAGCGTCGTGAGACCACCAAAAAGGACGTCAACTTACGAGATAGCGTTGTTTTATTGCATGTACGTAACTGCAATAGGTGAAATGTTGTGAAAGTACACAAAACGGCTTGAACAAGCCAGATACTGCGTGTTGTACCGTTACAAGTGCGAAACTGCTATAATGTGATATTCTTGTTAAAGCGCATGCAAGCATCGTGAAACCTTAAAGAACGATGTCATTTAGCGAGATACAGCGTTCTGTACTGCAATAAGTTGGTGAAAAACTGTGAGGTTATGCAAATATCGTAATTGTGAACGAAACAGTGTAATAGAGCGTTTTTCCTTACAAGTACGAATGTTAGGTTAGGTTAAGATATGAACCGTCGTAAAACCGCATTAAACAATGGCACTTAGTGAGATGCAGTGTTTTTCACCATTACAAGTCGGGAACTGCGATATCTAATGTGAAAGCGCTTGCAAACGTCGTTAGGTTAGGTTAGGTTAGGTTAGGTTAGGTTACGTTAGGTTAGGTTTGGTTAGGTTAGGTTAGGTTAGGTTATGTTAGGTTAGGTTAGGTTAGGTTAGGTTAGGTTAAAATATGAACCG
Source organism: Rhipicephalus microplus (assembly GCF_043290135.1). Taxonomy (NCBI): domain Eukaryota; kingdom Metazoa; phylum Arthropoda; class Arachnida; order Ixodida; family Ixodidae; genus Rhipicephalus; species Rhipicephalus microplus. The sequence continues at coordinate 238,895,057 of NC_134703.1, forward strand.
CGCTAAAACGGCATTAAACAATGTCACTTAGTGAGATGCAGTGTTTTTCACCTTTAAAAGTTGGGAACTGCGATATCTAATGTGAAAGCGCTTGAAACCGTCGTAATGTTGTAGAAAGCAATGTAAAGTAGCGAGTAAAACGTTTTCTAACGATAGAAGTGCGAAGGTTTTGTTAGGTTGAGTTATGTTAGTTTAAGCCAGGTAGCGTCGTGAAACCACCAAAAACGACGTCATCTAACGAGATAGTGTTGTTTATTGCGAGTACGAAACTGCGATAGGTGAAATGTTGTGAAAGCACACAAAACGGCATGAACAAGCCAAATACTGCGTGTTGTACCGTTACAAGTGCGAAACTGCTATGTTGTGACATTCTCGGTAAAGCGCATGCAAGTATCGTGAAACCTTAAAGAACGATGTCATTTAGCGAGATACAGCGTTCTGTACTGTAATAAGTTGGTGAGAAACTGTGAGGTCAAGCAAATATGGTAATTGTGAACAAAACAGTGTAATAGAGCGTTTTTAGATACAAGTGCGAATGTTAGGTTAGGTTAAGATATGAACCGTCGTAAAACCGCAATAAACAATGTCAATTAGTGAGATGCAGTGTTTTTCACCATTAAAAGTCGGGAACTGCGATATCTAATGTGAAAGCGCTTGCAACCGTCGTTAGGTTAGGTTAGGTTAGGTTAGGTTAGGTTTTGTTAGGTTAGGTTAGGTTAGATTAGGTTAGGTTGGGTTGAGTTGGGTTAGGTTAGGTTAGGTTAGGTTAGGTTGGGTTAGGTTAGGTTAAGTTAGGTTACGTTAGCTTAGGTTAGGTTACGTTAGGTTAGGTTAGGTTAGGTTAGGTTAGGTAAGGATAATTTGGTTAGGTTAGGTAAGGTTAGGTTAGGTTAGGTTGGGTTGGGTTGGGTTGGGTTAGGTTGGGTTAGGTTAGGTTAGGTTACGTTAGGTTAGGTTAGGTTAGGTTAGGTTACGTTAGGTTATGTTAGGTTAGGTTAGGTTACGTTAGGTTAGGTTAGGTCAGGAAAGGTTAGGTTACGTTAGAATAGGTTAGGTTAGGTAAGGTTACGTTAGGTTAGGTTAAGTTAGGTTAGGTTAGGTTTGGTTAGGTTAGCTTAGGTTAGGTTAGGTTGGGTTGGGTTGGGTTGGGTTAGGTTAGGTTAGGTTAGGTTGGGTTAGGTTAGTTTAGGTTAGGTTAGGTTAGGTTAGGTTGGGTTGGGTTGGGTTAGGTTAGGTTAGGTTAGGTTAGGTAAGCTTAGGTTAGGTTAGGTTAGGTTACGTTAGGTTAAGGTATGAACCGTCGTAAAACCGCATTAAACACTGTCACTTAGTGAGATGCAGTGTTTTTCACCTTTACAAGTTGGGAACTGCGATATCTAATGTGAAAGCGCATGAAACCGTCGTAATCTTGTAGAAAACATTGTAAAGTGGTGAGTAAAACGTTTTCTAACGATAGAAGTGCGAAGGTTAGGTTAGGTTAGGTTAGTTTAAGCTAGGTAGCGTCGTGAAACTACCAAAAACGACGTCATCTAACGAGATAGTGTTGTTTTATAGCGAGTATTAAACTGCGATAGGTGAAATGTTGTGAAAGCACACAAAACGGAATGAACAAGCCAAATACTGCGTGTTCTACCGTTACAAGTGCGGAACTGCTATATTGTGATATTCTCGTTAAAGCGCATGCAAGCATCGTGAAACCTTAAAGAACAATGTCATTTAGCGAGATACAACGTTCTGTACTGCAATGAGTTGGTGAAAAACTGTGAGGTTATGCAAATATTGTAATTGTGAACAAAACAGTGTAATAGAGCGTTTTTAGATACAAGTGCGAATGTTAGGTTAAGATATGAACCGTCGTAAAACCGCATTAAACAATGTCACTTAGTGAGATGTAGTGTTTTTCAACATTACAAGTCGGGAACTACGATATCTAATGTGAAAGCGCATGAAACCGTCGTAATCTTGTAGAAAACATTGTAAAGTGGTGAGTAAAACGTTTTCTAACGATAGAAGTGCGAAGGTTAGGTTAGGTTAGGTTAGTTTAAGCTAGGTAGCGTTGTGAAACTACCAAAAACGACGTCATCTAACGAGATAGTGTTGTTTTATAGCGAGTATTAAACTGCGATAGGTGAAATGTTGTGAAAGCACACAAAACGGCATGAACAAGCCAAATACTGCGTGTTCTACCGTTACAAGTGCGAAACTGCTATATTGTGATATTCTCGTTAAAGCGCATGCAAGCATCGTGAAACCTTAAAGAACAATGTCATTTAGCGAGATACAACGTTCTGTACTGCAATAAGTTGGTGATAAACTGTGAGGTTATGCAAATATGGTAATTGTGAACAAAACAGTGTAATAGAGCGTTTTTAGATACAAGTGCGAATGTTAGGTTAGGTTAAGATATGAACCGTCGTAAAACCGCATTAAACAAATGTCAATTAGTGAGATGCAGTGTTTTTCACCATTAAAAGTCGGGAACTGCGATATCTAATGTGAAAGCGCTTGCAAACGTCGTTAGGTTAGGTTAGGTTACGTTAGGTTAGGTTTGGTTAGGTTAGGTTAGGTTAGGTTATGTTAGGTTAGGTTGGGTTAGGTTAGGTTAGGTTACGTTAGGTTAAGGTATGAACCGTCGTAAAACCGCATTAAACAATGTCACTTAGTGAGATGCAGTGTTTTTCACGTTTACAAGTTGGGAACTGCGATATCTACAGTGAAAGCACTTGAAACCGTCGTAATGTTGTAGAAAGCAATGTAAAGTAGCGAGTAAAACGTTTTCTAACGATAGAAGTGCGAAGGTTATGTTAGGTTGAGTTATGTTAGTTTAAGCTAGGTAGCGTCGTGAAACCACCAAAAACGACGTCATCTAACGAGATAGTGTTGTTTTATTGCGAGTACGAAACTGCGATAGGTAAAATGTTGTGAAAGCACACAAAACGGCATGAACAAGCCAAATACTGCGTGTTGTACCGTTACAAGTGCGAAACTGCTATGTTGTGACATTCTCGGTAAAGCGCATGCAAGTATCGTGAAACCTTAAAGAACGATGTCATTTAGCGAGATACAGCGTTCTGTACTGTAATAAGTTGGTGAGAAACTGTGAGGTCAAGCAAATATCGTAATTGTGAACGAAACAGTGTAATTGAGCGTCTTTAGATACAAGTGCGAATGTTAGGTTGGGTTGACATATCAACCGTCGTAAAACCGCATTAAACAATGTCACTTAGTGAGATGTAGTGTTTTTCAACATTACAAGTCGGGAACTACGATATCTAATGTGAAAGCGCATGAAACCGTCGTAATCTTGTAGAAAACATTGTAAAGTTGCGAGTAAAACGTTTTCTAACGATAGAAGTGCGAAGGTTATGTTAGGTTGAGTTATGTTAGTTTAAGCTAGGTAGCGTCGTGAAACCACCAAAAACGACGTCATCTAACGAGATAGTGTTGTTTTATTGCGAGTACGAAACTGCGATAGGTAAAATGTTGTGAAAGCACACAAAACGGCATGAACAAGCCAAATACTGCGTGTTCTACCGTTACAAGTGCGAAACTGCTATATTGTGATATTCTCGTTAAAGGGCATGCAAGCATCGTGAAACCTTAAAGAACAATGTCATTTAGCGAGATACAACGTTCTGTACTGCAATAAGTTGGTGAAAAACTGTGAGGTTATGCAAATATGGTAATTGTGAACAAAACAGTGTAATAGAGCGTTTTTAGATACAAGTGCGAATGTTAGGTTAGGTTAAGATATGAACCGTCGTAAAACCGCATTAAACAATGTCAATTAGTGAGATGCAGTGTTTTTCACCATTAAAAGTCGGGAACTGCGATATCTAATGTGAAAGCGCTTGCAACCGTCGTTAGGTTAGGTTAGGTTAGGTTAGGTTAGGTTTTGTTAGGTTAGGTTAGGTTAGATTAGGTTAGGTTGGGTTGAGTTGGGTTAGGTTAGGTTAGGTTAGGTTGGGTTAGGTTAGGTTAAGTTAGGTTACGTTAGCTTAGGTTAGGTTACGTTAGGTTAGGTTAGGTTAGGTTAGGTAAGGATAATTTGGTTAGGTTAGGTAAGGTTAGGTTAGGTTAGGTTGGGTTGGGTTGGGTTGGGTTGGGTTAGGTTGGGTTAGGTTAGGTTAGGTTACGTTAGGTTAGGTTAGGTTAGGTTACGTTAGGTTATGTTAGGTTAGGTTAGGCTACGTTAGGTTAGGTTAGGTCAGGAAAGGTTAGGTTACGTTAGAATAGATTAGGTTAGGTTAGGTTACGTTAGGTTAGGTTAAGTTAGGTTAGGTTAGGTTGGGTTGGGTTAGGTTAGGTTAGGTTAGGTTGGGTTAGGTTAGTTTAGGTTAGGTTAGGTTAGGTTGGGTTGGGTTGGGTTAGGTTAGGTTAGGTTAGGTTACGTTAGGTTAAGGTATGAACCGTCGTAAAACCGCATTAAACAATGTCACTTAGTGAGATGCAGTGTTTTTCACCTTTACAAGTTGGGAACTGCGATATCTAATGTGAAAGCGCATGAAACCGTCGTAATCTTGTAGAAAACATTGTAAAGTGGTGAGTAAAACGTTTTCTAACGATAGAAGTGCGAAGGTTAGGTTAGGTTAGGTTAGTTTAAGCTAGGTAGCGTCGTGAAACTACCAAAAACGACGTCATCTAACGAGATAGTGTTGTTTTATAGCGAGTATTAAACTGCGATAGGTGAAATGTTGTGAAAGCACACAAAACGGAATGAACAAGCCAAATACTGCGTGTTCTACCGTTACAAGTGCGAAACTGCTATATTGTGATATTCTCGTTAAAGCGCATGCAAGCATCGTGAAACCTTAAAGAACAATGTCATTTAGCGAGATACAACGTTCTGTACTGCAATGAGTTGGTGAAAAACTGTGAGGTTATGCAAATATTGTAAGTGTGAACAAAACAGTGTAATAGAGCGTTTTTAGATACAAGTGCGAATGTTAGGTTAGGTTAAGATATGAACCGTCGTAAAACCGCATTAAACAATGTCACTTAGTGAGATGTAGTGTTTTTCAACATTACAAGTCGGGAACTACGATATCTAATGTGAAAGCGCATGAAACCGTCGTAATCTTGTAGAAAACATTGTAAAGTGGTGAGTAAAACGTTTTCTAACGATAGAAGTGCGAAGGTTAGGTTAGGTTAGGTTAGTTTAAGCTAGGTAGCGTTGTGAAACTACCAAAAACGACGTCATCTAACGAGATAGTGTTGTTTTATAGCGAGTATTAAACTGCGATAGGTGAAATGTTGTGAAAGCACACAAAACGGCATGAACAAGCCAAATACTGCGTGTTCTACCGTTACAAGTGCGAAACTGCTATATTGTGATATTCTCGTTAAAGCGCATGCAAGCATCGTGAAACCTTAAAGAACAATGTCATTTAGCGAGATACAACGTTCTGTACTGCAATAAGTTGGTGATAAACTGTGAGGTTATGCAAATATGGTAATTGTGAACAAAACAGTGTAATAGAGCGTTTTTAGATACAAGTGCGAATGTTAGGTTAGGTTAAGATATGAACCGTCGTAAAACCGCATTAAACAAATGTCAATTAGTGAGATGCAGTGTTTTTCACCATTAAAAGTCGGGAACTGCGATATCTAATGTGAAAGCGCTTGCAAACGTCGTTAGGTTAGGTTAGGTTACGTTAGGTTAGGTTTGGTTAGGTTAGGTTAGGTTAGGTTATGTTAGGTTAGGTTGGGTTAGGTTAGGTTAGGTTACGTTAGGTTAAGGTATGAACCGTCGTAAAACCGCATTAAACAATGTCACTTAGTGAGATGCAGTGTTTTTCACCTTTACAAGTTGGGAACTGCGATATCTACAGTGAAAGCACTTGAAACCGTCGTAATGTTGTGAAAGCAATGTAAAGTAGCGAGTAAAACGTTTTCTAACGATAGAAGTGCGAAGGTTATGTTAGGTTGAGTTATGTTAGTTTAAGCTAGGTAGCGTCGTGAAACCACCAAAAACGACGTCATCTAACGAGATAGTGTTGTTTTATTGCGAGTACGAAACTGCGATAGGTAAAATGTTGTGAAAGCACACAAAACGGCATGAACAAGCCAAATACTGCGTGTTGTACCGTTACAAGTGCGAAACTGCTATGTTGTGACATTCTCGGTAAAGCGCATGCAAGTATCGTGAAACCTTAAAGAACGATGTCATTTAGCGAGATACAGCGTTCTGTACTGTAATAAGTTGGTGAGAAACTGTGAGGTCAAGCAAATATCGTAATTGTGAACGAAACAGTGTAATTGAGCGTCTTTAGATACAAGTGCGAATGTTAGGTTGGGTTGACATATCAACCGTCGTAAAACCGCATTAAACAATGTCACTTAGTGAGATGTAGTGTTTTTCAACATTACAAGTCGGGAACTACGATATCTAATGTGAAAGCGCATGAAACCGTCGTAATCTTGTAGAAAACATTGTAAAGTTGCGAGTAAAACGTTTTCTAACGATAGAAGTGCGAAGGTTAGGTTAGGTTAGGTTAGTTTAAGCTAGGTAGCGTCGTGAAACTACCAAAAACGACGTCATCTAACGAGATAGTGTTGTTTTATAGCGAGTATTAAACTGCGATAGGTGAAATGTTGTGAAAGCACACAAAACGGCATGAACAAGCCAAATACTGCGTGTTCTACCGTTACAAGTGCGAAACTGCTATATTGTGATATTCTCGTTAAAGCGCATGCAAGCATCGTGAAACCTTAAAGAACAATGTCATTTAGCGAGATACAACGTTCTGTACTGCAATAAGATGGTGAAAAACTGTGAGGTTATGCAAATATGGTAATTGTGAACAAAACAGTGTAATAGAGCGTTTTTAGATACAAGTGCGAATGATAGGTTAGGTTAAGATATGAACCGTCGTAAAACCGCATTAAACAATGTCAATTAGTGAGATGCAGTGTTTTTCACCATTAAAAGTCGGGAACTGCGATATCTAATGTGAAAGCGCTTGCAACCGTCGTTAGGTTAGGTTAGGTTAGGTTAGGTTAGGTTTTGTTAGGTTAGGTTAGGTTAGATTAGGTTAGGTTGGGTTGAGTTGGGTTAGGTTAGGTTAGGTTAGGTTAGGTTGGGTTAGGTTAGGTTAAGTTAGGTTACGTTAGCTTAGGTTAGGTTACGTTAGGTTAGGTTAGGTTAGGTTAGGTAAGGATAATTTGGTTAGGTTAGGTAAGGTTAGGTTAGGTTAGGTTGGGTTGGGTTGGGTTGGGTTGGGTTAGGTTGGGTTAGGTTAGGTTAGGTTACGTTAGGTTAGGTTAGGTTAGGTTAGGTTACGTTAAGTTATGTTAGGTTAGGTTAGGTTACGTTAGGTTAGGTTAGGTCAGGAAAGGTTAGGTTACGTTAGAATAGGTTAGGTTAGGTTAGGTTACGTTAGGTTAGGTTAAGTTAGGTTAGGTTAGGTTTGGTTAGGTTAGCTTAGGTTAGGTTAGGTTGGGTTGGGTTGGGTTGGGTTAGGTTAGGTTAGGTTAGGTTGGGTTAGGTTAGTTTAGGTTAGGTTAGGTTAGGTTAGGTTGGGTTGGGTTGGGTTAGGTTAGGTTAGGTTAGGTAAGGTTAGGTTAGGTTAGGTTAGGTTACGTTAGGTTAAGGTATGAACCGTCGTAAAACCGCATTAAACAATGTCACTTAGTGAGATGCAGTGTTTTTCACCTTTACAAGTTGGGAACTGCGATATCTAATGTGAAAGCGCATGAAACCGTCGTAATCTTGTAGAAAACATTGTAAAGTGGTGAGTAAAACGTTTTCTAACGATAGAAGTGCGAAGGTTAGGTTAGGTTAGGTTAGTTTAAGCTAGGTAGCGTCGTGAAACTACCAAAAACGACGTCATCTAACGAGATAGTGTTGTTTTATAGCGAGTATTAAACTGCGATAGGTGAAATGTTGTGAAAGCACACAAAACAGAATGAACAAGCCAAATACTGCGTGTTCTACCGTTACAAGTGCGAAACTGCTATATTGTGATATTCTCGTTAAAGCGCATGCAAGCATCGTGAAACCTTAAAGAACAATGTCATTTAGCGAGATACAACGTTCTGTACTGCAATGAGTTGGTGAAAAACTGTGAGGTTATGCAAATATTGTAATTGTGAACAAAACAGTGTAATAGAGCGTTTTTAGATACAAGTGCGAATGTTAGGTTAGGTTAAGATATGAACCGTCGTAAAACCGCATTAAACAATGTCACTTAGTGAGATGTAGTGTTTTTCAACATTACAAGTCGGGAACTACGATATCTACAGTGAAAGCACTTGAAACCGTCGTAATGTTGTAGAAAGCAATGTAAAGTAGCGAGTAAAACGTTTTCTAACGATAGAAGTGCGAAGGTTATGTTAGGTTGAGTTATGTTAGTTTAAGCTAGGTAGCGTCGTGAAACCACCAAAAACGACGTCATCTAACGAGATAGTGTTGTTTTATTGCGAGTACGAAACTGCGATAGGTAAAATGTGAAAGCACACAAAACGGCATGAACAAGCCAAATACTGCGTGTTGTACCGTTACAAGTGCGAAACTGCTATGTTGTGACATTCTCGGTAAAGCGCATGCAAGTATCGTGAAACCTTAAAGAACGATGTCATTTAGCGAGATACAGCGTTCTGTACTGTAATAAGTTGGTGAGAAACTGTGAGGTCAAGCAAATATCGTAATTGTGAACGAAGCAGTGTAATTGAGCGTCTTTAGATACAAGTGCGAATGTTAGGTTAGGTTGACATATCAACCGTCGTAAAACCGCATTAAACAATCTCACTTAGTGAGATGTAGTGTTTTGCAAAATTACAAGTCGGGAACTACGATATCTAATGTGAAAGCGCATGAAACCGTCGTAATCTTGTAGAAAACATTGTAAAGTTGCGAATAAAACGTTTTCTAACGATAGAAGTGCGAAGGTTAGGTTAGGTTAGGTTAGGTTAAGCTAGGTAGCGTCGTGAAACTACCAAAAACGACGTCATCTAACGAGATAGTGTTGTTTTATTGCGAGTATTAAACTGCGATAGGTGAAATGTTGTGAAAGCACACAAAACGGAATGAACAAGCCAAATACTGCGTGTTCTACCGTTACAAGTGCGAAACTGCTATATTGTGATATTCTCGTTAAAGCGCATGCAAGCATCGTGAAACCTTAAAAAACAATTTCATTTAGGAAGATACAGCGTTCTGTACTGCAATAAGTTGGTGAAAAACTGTGAGGTTATGCAAATATCGTAATTGTGAACAAAACAGTGTAATAGAGCGTTTTTAGATACAAGTGCGAATGTTAGGTTAGGTTAAGATATGAACCGTCGTAAAACCGCATTAAACAATGTCAATTAGTGAGATGCAGTGTTTTTCACCATTAAAAGTGGGGAACTGCGATATCTAATGTGAAAGCGCTTGCAACCGTCGTTAGGTTAGGTTAGGTTAGGTTAGGTTAGGTTTGGTTAGGTTAGGTTAGGTTAGGTTAGGTTAGGTTAGATTAGGTTAGGTTGGGTTGAGTTGGGTTAGGTTAGGTTAGGTTAGGTTAGGTTGGGTTAGGTTAGGTTAGGTTAGGTTAGGTTACGTTAGGTTAGGTTAGGTTACGTTAGGTTAGGTTAGGTTAGGTTACGTTAGGTTAGGTTAGGTTAGGTAAGGATAATTTGGTTAGGTTAGGTAAGGTTAGGTTAGGTTAGGTTAGGTTGGGTTGGGTGTTGTTGGGTTGGGTTGGGTTGGGTTAGGTTGGGTTAGGTTAGGTTAGGTTACGTTAGGGTAGGTTAGGTTAGGTTAGGTTACGTTAGGTAATGTGAGGTTAGGTTAGGTTACGTTAGGTTAGGTTAGGTAAGGTTAGGTTACGTTAGAATAGGTTAGGTTAGGTTACGTTAGGTTAGGTTAAGTTAGGTTAGGTTAGGTTTGGTTAGGTTAGGTTAGGTTAGCTTAGGTTAGGTTAGGTTGGGTTGGGTTGGGTTAGGTTGGGTTAGGTTAGGTTAGGTTAGGTTAGGTTGGGTTAGGTTAGTTTAGGTTAGGTTAGGTTGGGTCGGGTTGGGTTAGGTTAGGTTAGGTTAGGTAAGGTTAGGTTAGGTTAGGTTAGGTTACGTTAGGTTAAGGTATGAACCATCGTAAAACCGCATTAAACAATGTCACTTAGTGAGATGCAGTGTTTTTCACCTTTACAAGTTGGGAACTGTGATATCTAATGTGAAAGCGCTTGAAACCGTCGTAATGTTGTAGAAACCAATGTAAAGAAGCGAGTAAAACGTTTTCTAACAATAGAAGTGCGAAGGTTATGTTAGGTTGAGTTATGTTAGTTTAGGCTAGGTAGCGTCGTGAAACTACCAAAAACAACGTCATCTAACGAGATAGTGTTGTTTTATTGCGAGTACGAAACTGCGATAGGTGAAATGTTGTGAAAGCACACAAAACGGCATGAACAAGCCAAATACTGCGTGTTGTACCGTTACAAGTGCGAAACTGCTATGTTGTGATATTCTCGTTAAAGCGCATGCAAGCATCGTGAAACCTTAAAGAACAATGTCATTTAGCGAGATACAGCGTTCCGTACTGCAATAAGTTGGTGAAAAACTGTGAGGTTATGCAAATATCCTAATTGTGAACGAAACAATGTAATAGAGCGTTTTTTAATACAAGTGCGAATGTTAGGTGAGGTTAAGATATGAACCGTCGTAAAACCGCATTAAACAATGTCACTTAGTGAGATGCAGTGTTTTTCACCATTACAAGTCGGGAACTGCGATATCTAATGTGAAAGCGCTTGCAAACGTCGTTAGGTTAGGTTAGGTTAGGTTAGGTTACGTTAGGTTAGGTTTGGTTAGGTTAGGTTAGGTTAGGTTAGGTTATGTTAGGTTAGGTTGGGTTAGGTTAGGTTAGGTTAGGTTAGGTTAAGATACGAACCGCGCTAAAACCGCATTAAACAATGTCACTTAGTGAGATGCAGTGTTTTTCACCTTTACAAATTGGGAACTGCGATATCTAATGTGAAAGCGCTTGCAAACGTCGTTAGGTTAGGTTAGGTTAGGTTAGGTTAGGTTAGGTTACGTTAGGTTAGGTTTGGTTAGGTTAGGTTAGGTTAGGTTAGGTTATGTTAGGTTAGGTTATGTTAGGTTAGGTTGGGTTAGGTTAGGTTAGGTTACGTTAGGTTAAGGTATGAACCGTTGTAAAACCGCAATAAACACTGTCACTTAGTGAGATGCAGTGTTTTTCACCTTTACAAGTTGGGAACTGCGATATCTAATGTGAAAGCGCTTGAAACCGTCGTGATGTTGTAGAAAGCAATGTAAAGTAGCGAGTAAAACGTTTTCTAACGATAGAAGTGCGAAGGTTATGTTAGGTTGAGTTATGTTAGTTTAAGCTAGGTAGCATCGTGAAACCACCAAAAACGACGTCATCTAACGAGATAGTGTTGTTTTATTGCGAGTACGAAACTGCGATAGGTAAAATGTGAAAGCACACAAAACGGCATGAACAAGCCAAATACGGCGTGTTGTACCGTTACAAGTGCGAAACTGCTATGTTTTGACATTCTCGGTAAAGCGCATGCAAGTATCGTGAAACCTTAAAGAACGATGTCATTTAGCGAGATACAGCGTTCTGTACTGTAATAAGTTGGTGAGAAACTGTGAGGTCAAGCAAATATCGTAATTGTGAACGAAACAGTGTAATTGAGCGTCTTTAGATACAAGTGCGAATGTTAGGTTAGGTTGACATATCAACCGTCGTAAAACCGCATTAAACAATGTCACTTAGTGAGATGTAGTGTTTTTCAACATTACAAGTCGGGAACTACGATATCTAATGTGAAAGCGCATGAAACCGTCGTAATCTTGTAGAAAACATTGTAAAGTTGCGAGTAAAACGTTTTCTAACGATAAAAGTGCGAAGGTTAGGTTAGGTTAGGTTAGTTTAAGCTAGGTAGCATCGTGAAACTACCAAAAACGACGTCATCTAACGAGATAGTGTTGTTTTATAGCGAGTTTTAAACTGCGATAGGTGAAATGTTGTGAAAGCACACAAAACGGCATGAACAAGCCAAATACTGCGTGTTCTACCGTTACAAGTGCGAAACTGCTATATTGTGATATTCTCGTTAAAGCGCATGCAAGCATCGTGAAACCTTAAAGAACAATGTCATTTAGCGAGATACAACGTTCTGTACTGCAATAAGTTGGTGAAAAACTGTGAGGTTATGCAAATATGGTAATTGTGAACAAAACAGTGTAATAGAGCGGTTTTAGATACAAGTGCGAATGTTAGGTTAGGTTAAGATATGAACCGTCGTAAAACCGCATTAAACAATGTCAATTAGTGAGATGCAGTGTTTTTCACCATTAAAAGTCGGGAACTGCGATATCTAATGTGAAAGCGCTTGCAACCGTCGTTAGGTTAGGTTAGGTTAGGTTAGGTTTTGTTAGGTTAGGTTAGGTTAGGTTAGGTTAGATTAGGTTAGGTTGGGTTGAGTTGGGTTAAGTTAGGTTAGGTTAGGTTGGGTTAGGTTAGGTTAGGTTACGTTAGGTTAGGTTAGGTTACGTTAGGTTAGGTTAGGTTAGGTTACGTTAGGTTAGGTTAGGTTAGGTAAGGATAATTTGGTTAGGTTAGGTAAGGTTAGGTTAGGTTAGGTTAGGTTGGGTTGGGTGTTGTTGGTTTGGGTAGGGTTAGGTTGGGCTAGGTTGGGTTAGGTTAGGTTAGTTTACGTTAGGTTAGGTTAGGTTAGGTTAGGTTACGTTAGGTTATGTTAGGTTAGGTTAGGTTACGTTAGGTTAGGTTAGGTCAGGAAAGGTTAGGTTACGTTATAATAGGTTAGGTTAGGTTACGTTAGGTTAGGTTAAGTTAGGTTAGGTTTGGTTAGGTTAGCTTAGGTTAGGTTAGGTTGGGTTGGGTTGGGTTGGGTTAGGTTAGGTTAGGTTAGGTTGGGTTAGGTTAGGTTAGGTTAGGTTAGGTTGGGTTAGGTTAGTTTAGGTTAGGTTAGGTTAGGTTAGGTTGGGTCGGGTTGGGTTAGGTTAGGTTAGGTTAGGTAAGGTTAGGTTAGGTTAGGTTAGGTTACGTTAGGTTAAGGTATGAACCATCGTAAAACCGCATTAAACAATGTCACTTAGTGAGATGCAGTGTTTTTCACCTTTACAAGTTGGGAACTGCGATATCTAATGTGAAAGCGCTTGAAACCGTCGTAATGTTGTAGAAACCAATGTAAAGAAGCGAGTAAAACGTTTTCTAACAATAGAAGTGCGAAGGTTATGTTAGGTTGAGTTATGTTAGTTTAAGCTATGTAGCGTCGTGAGACCACCAAAAAGGACGTCAACTTACGAGATAGCGTTGTTTTATTGCATGTACGTAACTGTAATAGGTGAAATGTTGTGAAAGTACACAAAACGGCTTGAACAAGCCAGATACTGCGTGTTGTACCGTTACAAGTGCGAAACTGCTATAATGTGATATTCTTGTTAAAGCGCATGCAAGCATCGTTAAACCTTAAATAACGATGTCATTTAGCGAGATACAGCGTTCTGTACTGCAATAAGTTGGCGAAAAACTGTGAGGTTTTGCAAATATCGTAATTGTGAACGAAACAGTGTAATAGAGCGTTTTTCAATACAAGTACGAATGTTAGGTTAGGTTAAGATATGAACCGCGCTAAAACGGCATTAAAATGTCACTTAGTGAGATCCAGTGTTTTTCACCTTTAAAAGTTGGGAACTGCGATATCTAATGTGAAAGCGCTTGAAACCGTCGTAATGTTGTAGAAAGCAATGTAAAGTAGCGAGTAAAACGTTTTCTAACGATAGAAGTGCGAAGGTTATGTTAGGTTGAGTTATGTTAGTTTAAGCTAGGTAGCGTCGTGAAACCACCAAAAACGACGTCATCTAACGAGATAGTGTTGTTTATTGCGAGTACGAAACTGCGATAGGTGAAATGTTGTGAAAGCACACAAAACGGCATGAACAAGCCAAATACTGCGTGTTGTACCGTTACAAGTGCGAAACTGCTATGTTGTGACATTCTCGGTAAAGCGCATGCAAGTATCGTGAAACCTTAAAGAACGATGTCATTTAGCGAGATACAGCGTTCTGTACTGTAATAAGTTGGTGAGAAACTGTGAGGTCAAGCAAATATCGTAATTGTGAACGAAACAGTGTAATTGAGCGTCTTTAGATACAAGTGCGAATGTTAGGTTAGGTTGACATATCAACCGTCGTAAAACCGCATTAAACAATGTCACTTAGTGAGATGTAGTGTTTTTCAACATTACAAGTCGGGAACTACGATATCTAATGTGAAAGCGCATGAAACCGTCGTAATATTGTAGAAAACATTGTAAAGTTGCGAGTAAAACGTTTTCTAACGATAGAAGTGCGAAGGTTAGGTTAGGTTAGGTTAGTTTAAGCTAGGTAGCGTCGTGAAACTACCAAAAACGACGTCATCTAACGAGATAGTGTTGTTTTATAGCGAGTATTAAACTGCGATAGGTGAAATGTTGTGAAAGCACACAAAACGGCATGAACAAGCCAAATACGGCGTGTTCTACCGTTACAAGTGCGAAACTGCTATATTGTGATATTCTCGTTAAAGCGCATGCAAGCATCGTGAAACCTTAAAGAATAACGTCATTTAGCGAGATACAACGTTCTGTACTGCAATAAGTTGGTGAAAAACTGTGAGGTTATGCAAATATCGTAATTGTGAACGAAACAGTGTAATAGAGCGTTTTTCCATACAAGTACGAATGTTAGGTTAGGTTAAGATATGAACCGTCGTAAAACCGCATTAAACAATGGCACTTAGTGAGATGCAGTGTTTTTCACCATTACAAGTCGGGAACTGCGATATCTAATGTGAAAGCGCTTGCAAACGTCGTTAGGTTAGGTTAGGTTAGGTTAGGTTACGTTAGGTTAGGTTTGGTTAGGTTAGGTTAGGTTAGGTTATGTTAGGTTAGGTTAGGTTAGGTTAGGTTAGGTTAGGTTAAGATATGAACCGCGCTAAAACGGCATTAAACAATGCCACTTAGTGAGATGCAGTGTTTTTCACCTTTAAAAGTTGGGAACTGCGATATCTAATGTGAAAGCGCTTGAAACCGTCGTAATGTTGTAGAAAGCAATGTAAAGTAGCGAGTAAAACGTTTTCTAATGATAGAAGTGCGAAGGTTATGTTAGGTTGAGTTATGTTAGTTTAAGCCAGGTAGCGTCGTGAAACCACCAAAAACGACGTCATCTAACGAGATAGTGTTGTTTATTGCGAGTACGAAACTGCGATAGGTGAAATGTTGTGAAAGCACACAAAACGGCATGAAGAAGCCAAATACTGCGTGTTGTACCGTTACAAGTGCGAAACTGCTATGTTGTGACATTCTCGGTAAAGCGCATGCAAGTATCGTGAAACCTTAAAGAACGATGTCATTTAGCGAGATACAGCGTTCTGTACTGTAATAAGTTGGTGAGAAACTGTGAGGTCAAGCAAATATCGCAATTGTGAACGAAACAGTGTAATTGAGCGTCTTTAGATACAAGTGCGAATGTTAGGTTGGGTTGACATATCAACCGTCGTAAAACCGCATTAAACAATGTCACTTAGTGAGATGTAGTGTTTTTCAACATTACAAGTCGGGAACTACGATATATAATGTGAAAGCGCATGAAACCGTCGTAATCTTGTAGAAAACATTGTAAAGTTGCGAGTAAAACGTTTTCTAACGATAGAAGTGCGAAGGTTAGGTTAGGTTAGGTTAGTTTAAGCTAGGTAGCGTCGTGAAACTACCAAAAACGACGTCATCTAACGAGATAGTGTTGTTTTATAGCGAGTATTAAACTGCGATAGGTGAAATGTTGTGAAAGCACACAAAACGGCATGAACAAGCCAAATACTGCGTGTTCTACCGTTACAAGTGCGAAACTGCTATATTGTGATATTCTCGTTAAAGCGCATCAAAGCATCGTGAAACCTTAAAGAACAATGTCATTTAGCGAGATACAACGTTCTGTACTGCAATAAGTTGGTGAAAAACTGTGAGGTTATGCAAATATGGTAACTGTGAACAAAACAGTGTAATAGAGCGTTTTTAGATACAACTGCGAATGTTAGGTTAGGTTAAGATATGAACCGTCGTAAAACCGCATTAAACAATGTCAATTAGTGAGATGCAGTGTTTTTCACCATTAAAAGTCGGGAACTGCGATATCTAATGTGAAAGCGCTTGCAACCGTCGTTAGGTTAGGTTAGGTTAGGTTAGGTTAGGTTTTGTTAGGTTAGGTTAGGTTAGATTAGGTTAGGTTGGGTTGAGTTGGGTTAGGTTAGGTTAGGTTAGGTTGGGTTAGGTTAGGTTAAGTTAGGTTACGTTAGCTTAGGTTAGGTTACGTTAGGTTAGGTTAGGTTAGGTTAGGTAAGGATAATTTGGTTAGGTTAGGTAAGGTTAGGTTAGGTTGGGTTGGGTGTTGTTGGGTTGGGTTGGGTTGGGTTGGGTTAGGTTGGGTTAGGTTAGGTTAGGTTACGTTAGGTTAGGTTAGGTTAGGTTACGTTAGGTTATGTTAGGTTAGGTTAGGTTACGTTAGGTTAGGTTAGGTCAGGAAAGGTTAGGTTACGTTAGAATAGGTTAGGTTAGGTTAGGTTACGTTAGGTTAGGTTAAGTTAGGTTAGGTTAGGTTTGGTTAGGTTAGCTTAGGTTAGGTTAGGTTGGGTTGGGTTGGGTTGGGTTAGGTTAGGTTAGGTTAGGTTAGGTTGGGTTAAGTTAGTTTAGGTTAGGTTAGGTTAGGTTAGGTTGGGTTGGGTTGGGTTAGGTTAGGTTAGGTTAGGTAAGGTAGGTTAGGTTAGGTTAGGTTACGTTAGGTTAAGGTATGAACCGTCGTAAAACCGCATTAAACAATGTCACTTAGTGAGATGCAGTGTTTTTCACCTTTACAAGTTGGGAACTGTGATATCTAATGTGAAAGCGCTTGAAACCGTCGTATTGTTGTAGAAAGCAATGTAAAGTAGCGAGTAAAACGTTTTCTAACGATAGAAGTGCGAAGGTTATGTTAGGTTGAGTTATGTTAGTTTAAGCTAGGTAGCGTCGTGAAACTACCAAAAACAACGTCATCTAACGAGATAGTGTTGTTTTATTGCGAGTACGAAACTGCGATAGGTGAAATGTTGTGAAAGCACACAAAACGGCATGAACAAGCCAAATACTGCGTGTTGTACCGTTACAAGTGCGAAACTGCTATGTTGTGATATTCTCGTTAAAGCGCATGCAAGCATCGTGAAACCTTAAAGAACGATGTCATTTAGCGAGATACAGCGTTCTGTACTGCAATAAGTTGGTGAAAAACTGTGAGGTTATGCAAATATCCTAATTGTGAACGAAACAGTGTAATAGAGCGTTTTTTAATACAAGTGCGAATGTTAGGTTAGGTTAAGATATGAACCGTCGTAAAACCGCATTAAACAATGTCACTTAGTGAGATGCAGTGTTTTTCACCGTTACAAGTCGGGAACTGCGATATCTAATGTGAAAGCGCTTGCAAACGTCGTTAGGTTAGGTTAGGTTAGGTTAGGTTACGTTAGGTTAGGTTAGGTTAGGTTTGGTTAGGTTAGGTTAGGTTAGGGATGTTAGGTAAGGTTTGGTTAGGTTATGTTAGGTTAGGTTGGGTTAGGTAAGGTTATGTTAGGTTAAGGTATGAACCGCGCTAAAACCGCATTAAACAATGTCACTTAGTGAGATGCTGTTTTTCACCATTACAAGTCGGGATCTGCGATATCTAATGCGAAAGCGCTTGCAAACGTCGTTAGGTTAGGTTAGGTTAGGTTAGGTTAGGTTACGTTAGGTTAGGTTAGTTTAGGTTAGGTTAGGTTAGGTTAGGTTAGGTTAGGTTGGGTTAGGTTAGGTTAGGTTAGGTTAAGATATGAACCGCGCTAAAACCACATTAAACAATGTCACTTAGTGAGATGCAGTGTTTTTCACCTTTATAAGTTGGGAACTGCGATATCTAATGTGAAAGCGCATGAAACCGTCGTAATCTTGTAGAAAACATTGTAAAGTGGTGAGTAAAACGTTTTCTAACGATAGAAGTGCGAAGGTTAGGTTAGGTTAGGTTAGTTTAAGCTAGGTAGCGTCGTGAAACTACCAAAAACGACGTCATCTAACGAGATAGTGTTGTTTTATAGCGAGTATTAAACTGCGATAGGTGAAATGTTGTGAAAGCACACAAAACGGAATGAACAAGCCAAATACTGCGTGTTCTACCGTTACAAGTGCGAAACTGCTATATTGTGATATTCTCGTTAAAGCGCATGCAAGCATCGTGAAACCTTAAAGAACAATGTCATTTAGCGAGATACAACGTTCTGTACTGCAATGAGTTGGTGAAAAACTGTGAGGTTATGCAAATATTGTAATTGTGAACAAAACAGTGTAATAGAGCGTTTTTAGATACAAGTGCGAATGTTAGGTTAGGTTAAGATATGAACCGTCGTAAAACCGCATTAAACAATGTCACTTAGTGAGATGTAGTGTTTTGCAACATTACAAGTCGGGAACTACGATATCTAATGTGAAAGCGCATGAAACCGTCGTAATCTTGTAGAAAACATTGTAAAGTTGCGAATAAAACGTTTTCTAACGATAGAAGTGCGAAGGTTAGGTTAGGTTAGGTTAGGTTAAGCTAGGTAGCGTCGTGAAACTACCAAAAACGACGTCATCTAACGAGATAGTGTTGTTTTATTGCGAGTATTAAACTGCGATAGGTGAAATGTTGTGAAAGCACACAAAACGGAATGAACAAGCCAAATACTGCGTGTTCTACCGTTACAAGTGCGAAACTGCTATATTGTGATATTCTCGTTAAAGCGCATGCAAGCATCGTGAAACCTTAAAAAACAATTTCATTTAGGAAGATACAGCGTTCTGTACTGCAATAAGTTGGTGAAAAACTGTGAGGTTATGCAAATATCGTAATTGTGAACAAAACAGTGTAATAGAGCGTTTTTAGATACAAGTGCGAATGTTAGGTTAGGTTAAGATATGAACCGTCGTAAAACCGCATTAAACAATGTCAATTAGTGAGATGCAGTGTTTTTCACCATTAAAAGTGGGGAACTGCGATATCTAATGTGAAAGCGCTTGCAACCGTCGTTAGGTTAGGTTAGGTTAGGTTAGGTTTGGTTAGGTTAGGTTAGGTTAGGTTAGGTTAGGTTAGATTAGGTTAGGTTGGGTTGAGTTGGGTTAGGTTAGGTTAGGTTAGGTTAGGTTAGGTTGGGTTTGGTTAGGTTAGGTTAGGTTAGGTTACGTTAGGTTAGGTTAGGTTACGTTAGGTTAGGTTAGGTTCGGTTACGTTAGGTTGGGTTAGGTTAGGTAAGGATAATTTGGTTAGGTTAGGTAAGGTTAGGTTAGGTTAGGTTAGGTTGGGTTGGGTGTTGTTGGGTTGGGTTGGGTTGGGTTAGGTTGGGTTAGGTTAGGTTAGGTTACGTTAGGGTAGGTTAGGTTAGGTTAGGTTACGTTAGGTAATGTTAGGTTAGGTTAGGTTACGTTAGGTTAGGTTAGGTCAGGTAAGGTTAGGTTACGTTAGAATAGGTTAGGTTAGGTTAGGTTACGTTAGGTTAGGTTAAGTTAGGTGAGGTCAGGTTTGGTTAGGTTAGGTTAGGTTAGCTTAGGTTAGGTTAGGTTGGGTTGGGTTGGGTTAGGTTGGGTTAGGTTAGGTTAGGTTAGGTTAGGTTGGGTTAGGTTAGTTTAGGTTAGGTTAGGTTAGGTTAGGTTGGGTCGGGTTGGGTTAGGTTAGGTTAGGTTAGGTAAGGTTAGGTTAGGTTAGGTTAGGTTACGTTAGGTTAAGGTATGAACCATCGTAAAACCGCATTAAACAATGTCACTTAGTGAGATGCAGTGTTTTTCACCTTTACAAGTTGGGAACTGTGATATCTAATGTGAAAGCGCTTGAAACCGTCGTAATGTTGTAGAAAGCAATGTAAAGAAGCGAGTAAAACGTTTTCTAACGATAGAAGTGCGAAGGTTATGTTAGGTTGAGTTATGTTAGTTTAGGCTAGGTAGCGTCGTGAAACTACCAAAAACAACGTCATCTAACGAGATAGTGTTGTTTTATTGCGAGTACGAAACTGCGATAGTTGAAATGTTGTGAAAGCACACAAAACGGCATGAACAAGCCAAATACTGCGTGTTGTACCGTTACAAGTGCGAAACTGCTATGTTGTGATATTCTCGTTAAAGCGCATGCAAGCATCGTGAAACCTTAAAGAACAATGTCATTTAGCGAGATACAGCGTTCCGTACTGCAATAAGTTGGTGAAAAACTGTGAGGTTATGCAAATATCCTAATTGTGAACGAAACAGTGTAATAGAGCGTTTTTTAATACAAGTGCGAATGTTAGGTTAGGTTAAGATATGAACCGTCGTAAAACCGCATTAAACAATGTCACTTAGTGAGATGCAGTGTTTTTCACCATTACAAGTCGGGAACTGCGATATCTAATGTGAAAGCGCATGCAAACGTCGTTAGGTTAGGTTAGGTTAGGTTAGGTTAGGTTACGTTAGGTTAGGTTTGGTTAGGTTAGGTTAGGTTAGGTTAGGTTATGTTAGGTTAGGTTGGGTTAGGTTAGGTTAGGTTAGGTTAGGTTAAGATACGAACCGCGCTAAAACCGCATTAAACAATGTCACTTAGTGAGATGCAGTGTTTTTCACCTTTACAAATTGGGAACTGCGATATCTAATGTGAAAGCGCTTGCAAACGTCGTTAGGTTAGGTTAGGTTAGGTTAGGTTAGGTTACGTTAGGTTAAGTTTGGTTAGGTTAGGTTAGGTTAGGTTATGTTAGGTTAGGTTATGTTAGGTTAGGTTGGGTTAGGTTAGGTTAGGTTACGTTAGGTTAAGGTATGAACCGTTGTAAAACCGCAATAAACAATGTCACTTAGTGAGATGCAGTGTTTTTCACCTTTACAAGTTGGGAACTGCGATATCTAATGTGAAAGCGCTTGAAACCGTCGTGATGTTGTAGAAAGCAATGTAAAGTAGCGAGTAAAACGTTTTCTAACGATAGAAGTGCGAAGGTTATGTTAGGTTGAGTTATGTTAGTTTAAGCTAGGTAGCGTCGTGAAACCACCAAAAACGACGTCATCTAACGAGATAGTGTTGTTTAATTGCGAGTACGAAACTGCGATAGGTAAAATGTGAAAGCACACAAAACGGCATGAACAAGCCAAATACTGCGTGTTGTACCGTTACAAGTGCGAAACTGCTATGTTTTGACATTCTCGGTAAAGCGCATGCAAGTATCGTGAAACCTTAAAGAACGATGTCATTTAGCGAGATACAGTGTTCTGTACTGTAATAAGTTGGTGAGAAACTGTGAGGTCAAGCAAATATCGTAATTGTGAACGAAACAGTGTAATTGAGCGTCTTTAGATACAAGTGCGAATGTTAGGTTAGGTTGACATATCAACCGTCGTAAAACCGCATTAAACAATGTCACTTAGTGAGATGTAGTGTTTTTCAACATTACAAGTCGGGAACTACGATATCTAATGTGAAAGCGCATGAAACCGTCGTAATCTTGTAGAAAACATTGTAAAGTTGCGAGTAAAACGTTTTCTAACGATAGAAGTGCGAAGGTTAGGTTAGGTTAGGTTAGTTTAAGCTAGGTAGCGTCGTGAAACTACCAAAAACGACGTCATCTAACGAGATAGTGTTGTTTTATAGCGAGTATTAAACTGCGATAGGTGAAATGTTGTGAAAGCACACAAAACGACATGAACAAGCCAAATACTGCGTGTTCTACCGTTACAAGTGCGAAACTGCTATATTGTGATATTCTCGTTAAAGCGCATGCAAGCATCGTGAAACCTTAAAGAACAATGTCATTTAGCGAGATACAACGTTCTGTACTGCAATAAGTTGGTGAAAAACTGTGAGGTTATGCAAATATGGTAATTGTGAACAAAACAGTGTAATAGAGCGGTTTTAGATACAAGTGCGAATGTTAGGTTAGGTTAAGATATGAACCGTCGTAAAACCGCATTAAACAATGTCAATTAGTGAGATGCAGTGTTTTTCACCATTAAAAGTCGGGAACTGCGATATCTAATGTGAAAGCGCTTGCAACCGTCGTTAGGTTAGGTTAGGTTAGGTTAGGTTTTGTTAGGTTAGGTTAGGTTAGGTTAGGTTAGATTAGGTTAGGTTGGGTTGAGTTGGGTTAGGTTAGGTTAGGTTAGGTTAGGTTGGGTTAGGTTAGGTTAGGTTACGTTAGGTTAGGTTAGGTTACGTTAGGTTAGGTTAGGTTAGGTTACGTTAGGTTAGGTTAGGTTAGGTAAGGATAATTCGGTTAGGTTAGGTAAGGTTAGGTTAGGTTAGGTTAGGTTGGGTTGGGTGTTGTTGGTTTGGGTTGGGTTGGGTTGGGCTAGGTTGGGTTAGGTTAGGTTAGGTTACGTTAGGTTAGGTTAGGTTAGGTTAGGTTACGTTAGGTTATGTTAGGTTAGGTTAGGTTAGGTTACGTTAGGTTAGGTTAGGTCAGGAAAGGTTAGGTTAGGTTAGGTTACGTTAGGTTAGGTTAAGTTAGGTTAGGTTAGGTTTGGTTAGGTTAGGTTAGGTTAGCTTAGGTTAGGTTAGGTTGGGTTGGGTTGGGTTAGGTTGGGTTAGGTTAGGTTAGGTTAGGTTAGGTTGGGTTAGGTTAGTTTAGGTTAGGTTAGGTTAGGTTGGGTCGGGTTGGGTTAGGTTAGGTTAGGTTAGGTAAGGTTAGGTTAGGTTAGGTTAGGTTACGTTAGGTTAAGGTATGAACCATCGTAAAACCGCATTAAACAATGTCACTTAGTGAGATGCAGTGTTTTTCACCTTTACAAGTTGGGAACTGTGATATCTAATGTGAAAGCGCTTGAAACCGTCGTAATGTTGTAGAAAGCAATGTAAAGAAGCGAGTAAAACGTTTTCTAACGATAGAAGTGCGAAGGTTATGTTAGGTTGAGTTATGTTAGTTTAGGCTAGGTAGCGTCGTGAAACTACCAAAAACAACGTCATCTAACGAGATAGTGTTGTTTTATTGCGAGTACGAAACTGCGATAGGTGAAATGTTGTGAAAGCACACAAAACGGCATGAACAAGCCAAATACTGCGTGTTGTACCGTTACAAGTGCGAAACTGCTATGTTGTGATATTGTCGTTAAAGCGCATGCAAGCATCGTGAAACCTTAAAGAACAATGTCATTTAGCGAGATACAGCGTTCCGTACTGCAATAAGTTGGTGAAAAACTGTGAGGTTATGCAAATATCCTAATTGTGAACGAAACAGTGTAATAGAGCGTTTTTTAATACAAGTGCGAATGTTAGGTTAGGTTAAGATATGAACCGTCGTAAAACCGCTATAAACAATGTCATTTAGTGAGATGCAGTGTTTTTCACCATTACAAGTCGGGAACGGCGATATCTAATGTGAAAGCACTTGCAAACGTCGTTAGGTTAGGTTAGGTTAGGTTAGGTTAGGTTACGTTAGGTTAGGTTTGGTTAGGTTAGGTTAGGTTAGGTTAGGTTATGTTAGGTTAGGTTGGGTTAGGTTAGGTTAGGTTAGGTTAGGTTAAGATACGAACCGCGCTAAAACCGCATTAAACAATGTCACTTAGTGAGATGCAGTGTTTTTCACCTTTACAAATTGGGAACTGCGATATCTAATGTGAAAGCGCTTGCAAACGTCGTTAGGTTAGGTTAGGTTAGGTTAGGTTAGGTTACGTTAGGTTAAGTTTGGTTAGGTTAGGTTAGGTTAGGTTATGTTAGGTTAGGTTATGTTAGGTTAGGCTGGGTTAGGTTAGGTTAGATTACGTTAGGTTAAGGTATGAACCGTTGTAAAACCGCAATAAACAATGTCACTTAGTGAGATGCAGTGTTTTTCACCTTTACAAGTTGGGAACTGCGATATCTAATGTGAAAGCGCTTGAAACCGTCGTGATGTTGTAGAAAGCAATGTAAAGTAGCGAGTAAAACGTTTTCTAACGATAGAAGTGCGAAGGTTATGTTAGGTTGAGTTATGTTAGTTTAAGCTAGGTAGCGTCGTGAAACCACCAAAAACGACGTCATCTAACGAGATAGTGTTGTTTTATTGCGAGTACGAAACTGCGATAGGTAAAATGTGAAAGCACACAAAACGGCATGAACAAGCCAAATACTGCGTGTTGTACCGTTACAAGTGCGAAACTGCTATGTTTTGACATTCTCGGTAAAGCGCATGCAAGTATCGTGAAACCTTAAAGAACGATGTCATTTAGCGAGATACAGCGTTCTGTACTGTAATAAGTTGGTGAGAAACTGTGAGGTCAAGCAAATATCGTAATTGTGAACGAAACAGTGTAATTGAGCGTCTTTAGATACAAGTGCGAATGTTAGGTTAGGTTGACATATCAACCGTCGTAAAACCGCATTAAACAATGTCACTTAGTGAGATGTAGTGTTTTTCAACATTACAAGTCGGGAACTACGATATCTAATGTGAAAGCGCATGAAACCGTCGTAATCTTGTAGAAAACATTGTAAAGTTGCGAGTAAAACGTTTTCTAACGATAGAAGTGCGAAGGTTAGGTTAGGTTAGGTTAGTTTAAGCTAGGTAGCGTCGTGAAACTACCAAAAACGACGTCATCTAACGAGATAGTGTTGTTTTATAGCGAGTATTAAACTGCGATAGGTGAAATGTTGTGAAAGCACACAAAACGGCATGAACAAGCCAAATACTGCGTGTTCTACCGTTACAAGTGCGAAACTGCTATATTGTGATATTCTCGTTAAAGCGCATGCAAGCATCGTGAAACCTTAAAGAACAATGTCATTTAGCGAGATACAACGTTCTGTACTGCAATAAGTTGGTGAAAAACTGTGAGGTTATGCAAATATGGTAATTGTGAACAAAACAGTGTAATAGAGCGGTTTTAGATACAAGTGCGAATGTTAGGTTAGGTTAAGATATGAACCGTCGTAAAACCGCATTAAACAATGTCAATTAGTGAGATGCAGTGTTTTTCACCATTAAAAGTCGGGAACTGCGATATCTAATGTGAAAGCGCTTGCAACCGTCGTTAGGTTAGGTTAGGTTAGGTTAGGTTTTGTTAGGTTAGGTTAGGTTAGGTTAGGTTAGATTAGGTTAGGTTGGGTTGAGTTGGGTTAGGTTAGGTTAGGTTAGGTTGGGTTAGGTTAGGTTAGGTTACGTTAGGTTAGGTTAGGTTACGTTAGGTTAGGTTAGGTTAGGTTAGGTTACGTTAGGTTAGGTTAGGTTAGGTAAGGATAATTTGGTTAGGTTAGGTAAGGGTAGGTTAGGTTAGGTTAGGTTGGGTTGGGTGTTGTTGGTTTGGGTTGGGTTGGGTTGGGTTAGGTTGGGTTAGGTTAGGTTAGGTTACGTTAGGTTAGGTTACGTTAGGTTAGGTTACGTTAGGTTATGTTAGGTTAGGTTAGGTTACGTTAGGTTAGGTTAGGTCAGGAAAGGTTAGGTTACGTTAGAATAGGTTAGGTTAGGTTAGGTTACGTTAGGTTAGGTTAGGTTAGGTTAGGTTTGGTTAGGTTAGCTTAGGTTAGGTTAGGTTGGGTTGGGTTGGGTTGGGTTAGGTTAGGTTAGGTTAGGTTAGGTTGGGTTAGGTTAGTTTAGGTTAGGTTAGGTTAGGTTGGGTTGGGTTGGGTTAGGTTAGGTTAGGTTAGGTAAGGTTAGGTTAGGTTAGGTTAGGTTACGTTAGGTTAAGGTATGAACCGTCGTAAAACCGCATTAAACAATGTCACTTAGTGAGATGCAGTGTTTTTCACCTTTACAAGTTGGGAACTGCGATATCTAATGTGAAAGCGCTTGCAAACGTCGTTAGGTTAGGTTAGGTTAGGTTAGGTTACGTTAGGTTAGGTTAGGTTAGGTTTGGTTAGGTTAGGTTAGGTTAGGTTAGGTTAGGTTAGGTTAGGGATGTTAGGTAAGGTTTGGTTAGGTTAGGTTAGGTTAGGTTGGGTTAGGTAAGGTTAGGTTAGGTTAAGATATGCACCGCGCTAAAACCGCATTAAACAATGTCACTTAGTGAGATGCTGTGTTTTTCACCATTACAAGTCGGGAACTGCGATATCTAATGTGAAAGCGCTTGCAAACGTCGTTAGGTTAGGTTAGGTTAGGTTAGGTTAGGTTAGGTTAGGTTACGTTAGGTTAGGTTTGGTTAGGTTAGGTTAGGTTAGGTTATGTTAGGTTAGGTTGGGTTAGGTTAGGTTAGGTTAGGTTAGGTTAAGATATGAACCGCGGTAAAACCGCATTACACAATGTCACTTAGTGAGATGCAGTGTTTTTCACCTTTACAAGTTGGGAACTGCGATATCTAATGTGAAAGCGCTTGAAACCGTCGTATTGTTGTAGAAAGCAATGTAAAGTAGCGAGTAAAACGTTTTCTAACGATAGAAGTGCGAAGGTTATGTTAGGTTTAGTTAAGTTAGTTTAAGCTAGGTAGCGCCGTGAAACTACCAAAAACAACGTCATCTAACGAGATAGTGTTGTTTTATTGCGAGTACGAAACTGCGATAGGTGAAATGTTGTGAAAGCACACAAAACGGCATGAACAAGCCAAATACTGCGTGTTGTACCGTTACAAGTGCGAAACTGCTATGTTGTGATATTCTCGTTAAAGCGCATGCAAGCATCGTGAAACCTTAAAGAACGATGTCATTTAGCGAGATACAGCGTTCTGTACTGCAATAAGTTGGTGAAAAACTGTGAGGTTATGCAAATATCCTAATTGTGAACGAAACAGTGTAATAGAGCGTTTTTTATTACAAGTGCGAATGTTAGGTTAGGTTAAGATATGAACCGTCGTAAAACCGCATTAAACAATGTCACTTAGCGAGATGCAGTGTTTTTCACCATTACAAGTCGGGAACTGCGATATCTAATGTGAAAGCGCATTAAACCGTCGTAATCTTGCAGAAAACATTGTAAAGTAGCGAATAAAACGTTTTCTAACGATAGAAGTGCGAAGGTTCGGTTAGTTTGAGCTAGGTAGCGTCGTGAAACCGCCAAAAACGATGTCATCTAACGAGATAGTGTTGTTTTATTGCGAGTACGAAACTGCGATAGGTGAATTATTGGGAAAGCACACAAAATGGCATGAACTAGCCAGATACTGCGTCTTGTGCCGTTACAAGTGCGAAACTGCTTTATTGTGATATTCTCGTTAAAGCGCATGCAAGTATCGTGAAACCTTAAAGAACGATGTCATTTAGCGAGATACAGCGTTCTGAACTGTAATAAGTTGGTGAGAAACTGTGAGGTCAAGCAAATATAGTAATTGTGAACGAAACAGTGTAATTGAGCGTATTTAGATACAAGTGCGAATGTTAGGTTAGGTTGAGATATCAACCGTCGTAAAACCGCATTAAACAGTCACTTAGTGAGATGTAGTGTTTTTCAACATTACAAGTCGGGAACTACGATATCTAATGTGAAAGCGCATGAAACCGTCGTAATCTTGTAGAAAACATTGTAAAGTTGCGAGTAAAACGTTTTCTAACGATAGAAGTGCGAAGGTTAGCTTGAGTTATGTTAGTTTAAGCTATGTAGCGTCGTGAGACCACCAAAAAAGGACGTCAACTAACGAGATAGCGTTGTTTTATTGCATGTACGTAACTGCAATAGGTGAATTGTTGTGAAAGTACACAAAACGGCTTGAACAAGCCAGATACTGCGTGTTGTACCGTTACAAGTGCGAAACTGCTATAATGTGATATTCTTGTTAAAGCGCATGCAAGCATCGTGAAACCTTAAAGAACGATGCCATTTAGCGAGATACAGCGTTCTGTACTGCAATAAGTTGGTGAAAAACTGTGAGGTTATGCAAATATGGTAATTGTGAACAAAACAGTGTAATAGAGCGGTTTTAGATACAAGTGCGAATGTTAGGTTAGGTTAAGATATGAACCGTCGTAAAACCGCATTAAACAATGTCAATTAGTGAGATGCAGTGTTTTTCACCATTAAAAGTCGGGAACTGCGATATCTAATGTGAAAGCGCTTGCAACCGTCGTTAGGTTAGGTTAGGTTAGGTTAGGTTAGGTTAGGTTAGGTTTTGTTAGGTTAGGTTAGGTTAGGTTAGGTTAGATTAGGTTAGGTTGGGTTGAGTTGGGTTAGGTTAGGTTAGGTTAGGTTGGGTTAGGTTAGGTTAGGTTACGTTAGGTTAGGTTAGGTTAGGTTACGTTAGGTTAGGTTAGGTTAGGTTAGGTTACGTTAGGTTAGGTTAGGTTAGGTAAGGATAATTTGGTTAGGTTAGGTAAGGTTAGGTTAGGTTAGGTTAGGTTGGGTTGGGTGTTGTTGGTTTGGGTTGGGTTGGGTTGGGTTAGGTTGGGTTAGGTTAGGTTAGGTTACGTTAGGTTAGGTTAGGTTAGGTTAGGTTACGTTAGGTTATGTTAGGTTAGGTTAGGTTAGGTTACGTTAGGTTAGGTTAGGTCAGGAAAGGTTAGGTTACGTTAGAATAGGTTAGGTTAGGTTAGGTTACGTTAGGTTAGGTTAAGTTAGGTTAGGTTTGGTTAGGTTAGCTTAGGTTAGGTTAGGTTGGGTTGGGTTGGGTTAGGTTAGGTTAGGTTAGGTTAGGTTGGGTTAGGTTAGTTTAGGTTAGGTTAGGTTAGGTTAGTTTGGGTTGGGTTGGGTTAGGTTAGGTTAGGTTAGGTTAGGTAAGGTTAGGTTAGGTTAGGTTAGGTTACGTTAGGTTAAGGTATGAACCGTCGTAAAACCGCAATAAACAATGTCACTTAGTGAGATGCAGTGTTTTTCACCTTTACAAGTTGGGAACTGTGATATCTAATGTGAAAGCGCTTGAAACCGTCGTATTGTTGTAGAAAGCAATGTAAAGTAGCGAGTAAAACGTTTTCTAACGATAGAAGTGCGAAGGTTATGTTAGGTTGAGTTATGTTAGTTTAAGCTAGGTAGCGTCGTGAAACTACCAAAAACAACGTCATCTAACGAGATAGTGTTGTTTTATTGCGAGTACGAAACTGCGATAGGTGAAATGTTGTGAAAGCACACAAAACGGCATGAACAAGCCAAATACTGCGTGTTGTACCGTTACAAGTGCGAAACTGCTATGTTGTGATATTCTCGTTAAAGCGCATGAAAGCATCGTGAAACCTTAAAGAACGATGTCATTTAGCGAGATACAGCGTTCTGTACTGCAATAAGTTGGTGAAAAACTGTGAGGTTATGCAAATATCCTAATTGTGAACGAAACAGTGTAATAGAGCGTTTTTTAATACAAGTGCGAATGTTAGGTTAGGTTAAGATATGAACCGTCGTAAAACCGCATTAAACAATGTCACTTGATGAGATGCAGTGTTTTTCACCATTACAAGTCGGGAACTGCGATATCTAATGTGAAAGCGCTTGCAAACGTCGTTAGGTTAGGTTAGGTTAGGTTAGGTTACGTTAGGTTAGGTTAGGTTAGGTTTGGTTAGGTTAGGTTAGGTTAGGTTAGGTTAGATTTGTTAGGTAAGGTTTGGTTAGGTTAGGTTAGGTTAGGTTGGGTTAGGTAAGGTTAGGTTAGGTTAAGATATGAACCGCGCTAAAACCGCATTAAACAATGTCACTTAGTGAGATGCTGTGTTTTTCACCATTACAAGTCGGGAACTGCGATATCTAATGTGAAAGCGCTTGCAAACGTCGTTAGGTTAGGTTAGGTTAGGTTAGGTTACGTTAGGTTAGGTTTGGTTAGGTTAGGTTAGGTTAGGTTATGTTAGGTTAGGTTGGGTTAGGTTAGGTTAGGTTAGGTTAGGTTAGGTTAAGATATGAACCGCGCTAAAACCGCAATAAACAATGTCACTTAGTGAGATGCAGTGTTTTTCACCTTTACAAGTTGGGAACTGCGATATCTAATGTGAAAGCGCATGAAACCGTCGTAATCTTGTAGAAAACATTGTAAAGTGGTGAGTAAAACGTTTTCTAACGATAGAAGTGCGAAGGTTAGGTTAGGTTAGGTTAGTTTAAGCTAGGTAGCGTCGTGAAACTACCAAAAACGACGTCATCTAACGAGATAGTGTTGTTTTATAGCGAGTATTAAACTGCGATAGGTGAAATGTTGTGAAAGCACACAAAACGGCATGAACAAGCCAAATACTGCGTGTTGTACCGTTACAAGTGCGAAACTGCTATGTTTTGACATTCTCGGTAAAGCGCATGCAAGTATCGTGAAACCTTAAAGAACGATGTCATTTAGCGAGATACAGCGTTCTGTACTGCAATAAGTTGGTGAAAAACTGTGAGGTTATGCAAATATCCTAATTGTGAACGAAACAGTGTAATAGAGCGTTTTTTAATACAAGTGCGAATGTTAGGTTAGGTTAAGATATGAACCGTCGTAAAACCGCATTAAACAATGTCACTTAGTGAGATGCAGTGTTTTTCACCATTACAAGTCGGGAACTGCGATATCTAATGTGAAAGCGCATGAAACCGTCGTAATCTTGCAAAAAACATTGTAAAGTAGCGAATAAAACGTTTTCTAACGATAGAAGTGCGAAGGTTCGCTTAGTTTGAGCTAGGTAGCGTCGTGAAACCGCCATAAACGATGTCATCTAACGAGATAGTGTTGTTTTATTGCGAGTACGAAACTGCGATAGGTGAAATATTGGGAAAGCACACAAAATGGCATGAACTAGCCAGATACTGCGTCTTGTGCCGTTACAAGTGCGAAACTGCTTTATTGTGATATTCTCGTTAAAGCGCATGCAAGTATCGTGAAACCTTAAAGAACGATGTCATTTAGCGAGATACAGCGTTCTGAACTGTAATAAGTTGGTGAGAAACTGTGAGGTCAAGCAAATATCGTAATTGTGAACGAAACAGTGTAATTGAGCGTATTTAGATACAAGTGCAAATGTTAGGTTAGGTTGAGATATCAACCGTCGTAAAACCGCATTAAACAGTCACTTAGTGAGATGTAGTGTTTTTCAACATTACAAGTCGGGAACTACGATATCTAATGTGAAAGCGCATGAAACCGTCGTAATCTTGTAGAAAACATTGGAAAGTTGCGAGTAAAACGTTTTCTAACGATAGAAGTGCGAAAGTTAGCTTGAGTTATGTTAGTTTAAGCTATGTAGCGTCGTGAGACCACCAAAAAGGACGTCAACTAACGAGATAGCGTTCTTTTATTGCATGTACGTAACTGCAATAGGTGAAATGTTGTGAAAGTACACAAAACGGCATGAACAAGCCAAATACTGCGTGTTGTACCGTTACAAGTGCGAAACTGCTATATTGTGATATTCTTGTTAAAGCGCATGCAAGCATCGTGAAACCTTAAAGAACGATGTCATTTAGCGAGATACAGCGTTCTGTACTGCAATAAGTTGGTGAAAAACTGTGAGGTTATGCAAATATCGTAATTGTGAACGAAACAGTGTAATAGAGCGGTTTTAGATACAAGTGCGAATGTTAGGTTAGGTTAAGATATGAACCGTCGTAAAACCGCATTAAACAATGTCAATTAGTGAGATGCAGTGTTTTTCACCATTAAAAGTCGGGAACTGCGATATCTAATGTGAAAGCGCTTGCAACCGTCGTTAGGTTAGGTTAGGTTAGGTTAGGTTAGGTTTTGTTAGGTTAGGTTAGGTTAGGTTAGGTTAGATTAGGTTAGGTTGGGTTGAGTTGGGTTAGGTTAGGTTAGGTTAGGTTAGGTTGGGTTAGGTTAGGTTAGGTTACGTTAGGTTAGGTTAGGTTACGTTAGGTTAGGTTAGGTTAGGTTAGGTTACGTTAGGTTAGGTTAGGTTAGGTAAGGATAATTTGGTTAGGTTAGGTAAGGTTAGGTTAGGTTAGGTTAGGTTGGGTTGGGTGTTGTTGGTTTGGGTTGGGTTGGGTTGGGTTAGGTTGGGTTAGGTTAGGTTAGGTTACGTTAGGTTAGGTTAGGTTAGGTTAGGTTTCGTTAGGTTATGTTAGGTTAGGTTAGGTTACGTTAGGTTAGGTTAGGTCAGGAAAGGTTAGGTTACGTTAGAATAGGTTAGGTTAGGTTAGGTTACGTTAGGTTAGGTTAAGTTAGGTTAGGTTTGGTTAGGTTAGCTTAGGTTAGGTTAGGTTGGGTTGGGTTGGGTTGGGTTAGGTTAGGTTAGGTTAGGTTAGGTTAGGGTGGGTTAGGTTAGTTTAGGTTAGGTTAGGTTAGGTTGGGTTGGGTTGGGTTGGGTTAGGTTAGGTTAGGTTAGGTTAGGTAAGGTTAGGTTAGGTTAGGTTAGGTTACGTTAGGTTAAGGTATGAACCGTCGTAAAACCACATTAAACAATGTCACTTAGTGAGATGCAGTGTTTTTCACCTTTACAAGTTGGGAACTGTGATATCTAATGTGAAAGCGCTTGAAACCGTCGTATTGTTGTAGAAAGCAATGTAAAGTAGCGAGTAAAACGTTTTCTAACGATAGAAGTGCGAAGGTTATGTTAGGTTGAGTTATGTTAGTTTAAGCTAGGTAGCGTCGTGAAACTACCAAAAACAACGTCATCTAACGAGATAGTGTTGTTTTATTGCGAGTACGAAACTGCGATAGGTGAAATGTTGTGAAAGCACACAAAACGGCATGAACAAGCCAAATACTGCGTGTTGTACCGTTACAAGTGCGAAACTGCTATGTTGTAACATTCTCGTTAAAGCGCATGCAAGCATCGTGAAACCTTAAAGAACGATGTCATTTAGCGAGATACAGCGTTCTGTACTGCAATAAGTTGGTGAAAAACTGTGAGGTTATGCAAATATTGTAATTGTGAACAAAACAGTGTAATAGAGCGTTTTTAGATACAAGTGCGAATGTTAGGTTAGGTTAAGATATGAACCGTCGTAAAACCGCATTAAACAATGTCACTTAGTGAGATGTAGTGTTTTTCAACATTACAAGTCGGGAACTACGATATCTAATGTGAAAGCGCATGAAACCGTCGTAATCTTGTAGAAAACATTGTAAAGTGGTGAGTAAAACGTTTTCTAACGATAGAAGTGCGAAGGTTAGGTTAGGTTAGTTTAAGCTAGGTAGCGTCGTGAAAGTACCAAAAACGACGTCATCTAACGAGATAATGTTGTTTTATAGCGAGTATTAAACTGCGATAAGTGAAATGTTGTGAAAGCACACAAAACGGCATGAACAAGCCAAATACTGCGTGTTGTACCGTTACAAGTGCGAAACTGCTATGTTTTGATATTCTCGTTAAAGCGCATGCAAGCATCGTGAAACCTTAAAGAACGATGTCATTTAGCGAGATACAGCGTTCTGTACTGCAATAAGTTGGTGAAAAACTGTGAGGTTATGCAAATATCCTAATTGTGAACGAAACAGTGTAATAGAGCGTTTTTTAATACAAGTGCGATTGTTAGGTTAGGTTAAGATATGAACCGTCGTAAAACCGCATTAAACAATGTCACTTGATGAGATGCAGTGTTTTTCATCATTACAAGTCGGGAACTGCGATATCTAATGTGAAAGCGCTTGCAAACGTCGTTAGGTTAGGTTAGGTTAGGTTAGGTTACGTTAGGTTAGGTTAGGTTTGGTTAGGTTAGGTTAGGTTAGGTTAGGTTAGGGATGTTAGGTAAGGTTTGGTTAGGTTAGGTTAGGTTAGGTTGGGTTAGGTAAGGTTAGGTTAGGTTAAGATATGAACCGCGCTAAAACCGCATTAAACAATGTCACTTAGTGAGATGCTGTGTTTTTCACCATTACAAGTCGGGAACTGCGATATCTAATGTGAAAGCGCATGCAAACGTCGTTAGGTTAGGTTAGGTTAGGTTAGGTTAGGTTAGGTTAGGTTATGTTAGGTTAGGTTGGGTTAGGTTAGGTTAGGTTAGGTTAGGTTAAGATATGAACCGCGCTAAAACCGCATTACACAATGTCACTTAGTGAGATGCAGTGTTTTTCACCTTTACAAGTTGGGAACTGCGATATCTAATGTGAAAGCGCTTGAAACCGTCGTATTGTTGTAGAAAGCAATGTAAAGTAGCGAGTAAAACGTTTTCTAACGATAGAAGTGCGAAGGTTATGTTAGGTTGAGTTATGTTAGTTTAAGCTAGGTAGCGTCGTGAAACTACCAAAAACAACGTCATCTAACGAGATAGTGTTGTTTTATTGCGAGTACCAAACTGCGATAGGTGAAATGTTGTGAAAGCACACAAAACGGCATGAACAAGCCAAATACTGCGTGTTGTACCGTTACAAGTGCGAAACTGCTATGTTTTGATATTCTCGTTAAAGCGCATGCAAGCATCGTGAAACCTTAAAGAACGATGTCATTTAGCGAGATACAGCGTTCTGTACTGCAATAAGTTGGTGAAAAACTGTGAGGTTATGCAAATATCCTAATTGTGAACGAAACAGTGTAATAGAGCGTTTTTCCATACAAGTACGAATGTTAGGTTAGGTTAAGATATGAACCGTCGTAAAACCGCATTAAACAATGTCACTTAGTGAGATGCTGTGTTTTTCACCATTACAAGTCGGGAACTGCGATATCTAATGTGAAAGCGCTTGCAAACGTCGTTAGGTTAGGTTAGGTTAGGTTAGGTTACGTTAGGTTAGGTTTGGTTAGGTTAGGTTAGGTTAGGTTAGGTTATGTTAGGTTAGGTTGGGTTAGGTTAGGTTAGGTTAGGTTAGGTTAAGATACGAACCGCGCTAAAACCGCATTAAACAATGTCACTTAGTGAGATGCAGTGTTTTTCACCTTTACAAATTGGGAACTGCGATATCTAATGTGAAAGCGCTTGCAAACGTCGTTAGGTTAGGTTAGGTTAGGTTAGGTTACGTTAGGTTAGGTTTGGTTAGGTTAGGTTAGGTTAGGTTATGTTAGGTTAGGTTATGTTAGGTTAGGTTGGGTTAGGTTAGGTTAGGTTACGTTAGGTTAAGGTATGAACCGTTGTAAAACCGCAATAAACAATGTCACTTAGTGAGATGCAGTGTTTTTCACCTTTACAAGTTGGGAACTGCGATATCTAATGTGAAAGCGCTTGAAACCGTCGTGATGTTGTAGAAAGCAATGTAAAGTAGCGAGTAAAACGTTTTCTAACGATAGAAGTGCGAAGGTTATGTTAGGTTGAGTTATGTTAGTTTAAGCTAGGTAGCGTCGTGAAACCAAAAAAACGACGTCATCTAGCGAGATAGTGTTGTTTTATTGCGAGTACGAAACTGCGATAGGTAAAATGTGAAAGCACACAAAACGGCATGAACAAGCCAAATACTGCGTGTTGTACCGTTACAAGTGCGAAACTGCTATAATGTGATATTCTTGTTAAAGCGCATGCAAGCATCGTGAAACCTTAAAGAACGATGTCATTTAGCGAGATACAGCGTTCTGTACTGTAATAAGTTGGTGAGAAACTGTGAGGTCAAGCAAATATCGTAATTGTGAACGAAACAGTGTAGTTGAGCGTCTTTAGATACAAGTGCGAATGTCAGGTTAGGTTGACATATCAACCGTCGTAAAACCGCATTAAACAATGTCACTTAGTGAGATGTAGTGTTTTTCAACATTACAAGTCGGGAACTACGATATCTAATGTGAAAGCGCATGAAACCGTCGTAATCTTGTAGAAAACATTGTAAAGTTGCGAGTAAAACGTTTTCTAACGATAGAAGTGCAAAGGTTAGGTTAGGTTAGGTTAGTTTAAGCTAGGTAGCGTCGTGAAACTACCAAAAACGACGTCATCTAACGAGATAGTGTTGTTTTATAGCGAGTATTAAACTGCGATAGGTGAAATGTTGTGAAAGCACACAAAACGGCATGAACAAGCCAAATACTGCGTGTTCTACCGTTACAAGTGCGAAACTGCTATATTGTGATATTCTCGTTAAAGCGCATGCAAGCATCGTGAAACCTTAAAGAACAATGTCATTTAGCGAGATACAACGTTCTGTACTGCAATAAGTTGGTGAAAAACTGTGAGGTTATGCAAATATGGTAATTGTGAAAAAAACAGTGTAATAGAGCGGTTTTAGATACAAGTGCGAATGTTAGGTTAGGTTAAGATATGAACCGTCGTAAAACCGCATTAAACAATGTCAATTAGTGAGATGCAGTGTTTTTCACCATTAAAAGTCGGGAACTGCGATATCTAATGTGAAAGCGCTTGCAACCGTCGTTAGGTTAGGTTAGGTTAGGTTAGGTTAGGTTTTGTTAGGTTAGGTTAGGTTAGGTTAGGTTAGATTAGGTTAGGTTGGGTTGAGTTGGGTTAGGTTAGGTTAGGTTAGGTTGGGTTAGGTTAGGTTAGGTTACGTTAGGTTAGGTTAGGTTACGTTAGGTTAGGTTAGGTTAGGTTACGTTAGGTTAGGTTAGGTTAGGTAAGGATAATTTGGTTAGGTTAGGTAAGGTTAGGTTAGGTTAGGTTAGGTTGGGTTGGGTGTTGTTAGTTTGGGTTGGGTTGGGTTGGGTTAGGTTGGGTTAGGTTAGGTTAGGTTACGTTAGGTTAGGTTAGGTTAGGTTAGGTTGGGTTAGGTTACGTTAGGTTATGTTAGGTTAGGTTAGGTTAGGTTACGTTAGGTTAAGTTAGGTCAGGAAAGGTTAGGTTACGTTAGAATAGGTTAGGTTAGGTTAGGTTACGTTAGGTTAGGTTAAGTTAGGTTAGGTTTGGTTAGGTTAGCTTAGGTTAGGTTAGGTTGGGTTGGGTTGGGTTGGGTTAGGTTAGGTTAGGTTAGGTTAGGTTGGGTTAGGTTAGTTTAGGTTAGGTTAGGTTAGGTTAGGTTGGGTTGGGTTGGGTTAGGTTAGGTTAGGTTAGGTTAGGTAAGGTTAGATTAGGTTAGGTTAGGTTACGTTAGGTTAAGGTATGAACCGTCGTAAAACCGCATTAAACAATGTCACTTAGTGAGATGCAGTGTTTTTCACCTTTACAAGTTGGGAACTGTGATATCTAATGTGAAAGCGCTTGAAACCGTCGTATTGTTGTAGAAAGCAATGTAAAGTAGCGAGTAAAACGTTTTCTAACGATAGAAGTGCGAAGGTTATGTTAGGTTGAGTTATGTTAGTTTAAGCTAGGTAGCGTCGTGAAACTACCAAAAACAACGTCATCTAACGAGATAGTGTTGTTTTATTGCGAGTACGAAACTGCGATAGGTGAAATGTTGTGAAAGCACACAAAACGGCATGAACAAGCCAAATACTGCGTGTTGTACCGTTACAAGTGCGAAACTGCTATGTTGTGATATTCTCGTTAAAGCGCATGCAAGCATCGTGAAACCTTAAAGAACGATGTCATTTAGCGAGATACAGCGTTCTGTACTGCAATAAGTTGGTGAAAAACTGTGAGGTTATGCAAATATCCTAATTGTGAACGAAACAGTGTAATAGAGCGTTTTTAGATACAAGTGCGAATGTTAGGTTAGGTTAAGATATGAACCGTCGTAAAACCGCATTAAACAATGTCACTTAGTGAGATGTAGTGTTTTTCAACATTACAAGTCGGGAACTACGATATCTAATGTGAAAGCGCATGAAACCGTCGTAATCTTGTAGAAAACATTGTAAAGTGGTGAGTAAAACGTTTTCTAACGATAGAAGTGCGAAGGTTAGGTTAGGTTAGTTTAAGCTAGGTAGCGTCGTGAAAGTACCAAAAACGACGTCATCTAACGAGATAGTGTTGTTTTATAGCGAGTAATAAACTGCGATAGGTGAAATGTTGTGAAAGCACACAAAACGGCATGAACAAGCCAAATACTGCGTGTTGTACCGTTACAAGTGCGAAACTGCTATGTTTTGACATTCTCGGTAAAGCGCATGCAAGTATCGTGAAACCTTAAAGAACGATGTCATTTAGCGAGATACAGCGTTCTGTACTGTAATAAGTTGGTGAGAAACTGTGAGGTCAAGCAAATATCGTAATTGTGAACGAAACAGTGTAATAGAGCGTTTTTTAATACAAGTGCGAATGTTAGGTTAGGTTAAGATATGAACCGTCGTAAAACCGCATTAAACAATGTCACTTGATGAGATGCAGTGTTTTTCACCATTACAAGTTGGGAACTGCGATATCTAATGTGAAAGCGCTTGCAAACGTCGTTAGGTTAGGTTAGGTTAGGTTAGGTTAGGTTAGGTTAGGTTAGGTTTGGTTAGGTTAGGTTAGGTTAGGTTAGGTTAGGGATGTTAGGTAAGGTTTGGTTAGGTTAGGTTAGGTTAGGTTGGGTTAGGTAAGGTTAGGTTAGGTTAAGATATGAACCGCGCTAAAACCGCATTAAACAATGTCACTTAGTGAGATGCTGTGTTTTTCACCATTACAAGTCGGGAACTGCGATATCTAATGTGAAAGCGCTTGCAAACGTCGTTAGGTTAGGTTAGGTTAGGTTAGGTTAGGTTAGGTTAGGTTAGGTTACGTTAGGTTAGGTTTGGTTAGGTTAGGTTAGGTTAGGTTAGGTTAGGTTAGGTTAGGTTGGGTTAGGTTAGGTTAGGTTAGGTTAGGTTAGGTTAAGATATGAACCGCGCTAAAACCGCATTACACAATGTCACTTAGTGAGATGCAGTGTTTTTCACCTTTACAAGTTGGGAACTGCGATATCTAATGTGAAAGCGCTTGAAACCGTCGTATTGTTGTAGAAAGCAATGTAAAGTAGCGAGTAAAACGTTTTCTAACGATAGAAGTGCGAAGGTTATGTTAGGTTGAGTTATGTTAGTTTAAGCTAGGTAGCGTCGTGAAACTACCAAAGACAACGTCATCTAACGAGATAGTGTTGTTTTATTGCGAGTACGAAACTGCGATAGGTGAAATGTTGTGAAAGCACACAAAACGGCATGAACAAGCCAAATACTGCGTGTTGTACCGTTACAAGTGCGAAACTGCTATGTTGTGATATTCTCGTTAAAGCGCATGCAAGC
The DNA here is from genome assembly GCF_043290135.1 of Rhipicephalus microplus. Taxonomy (NCBI): domain Eukaryota; kingdom Metazoa; phylum Arthropoda; class Arachnida; order Ixodida; family Ixodidae; genus Rhipicephalus; species Rhipicephalus microplus. The sequence goes on from NC_134703.1 coordinate 238,933,778, forward strand.
ATCGTGAAACCTTAAAGAACGATGTCATTTAGCGAGATACAGCGTTCTGTACTGCAATAAGTTGGTGAAAAACTGTGAGGTTATGCAAATATCCTAATTGTGAACGAAACAGTGTAATAGAGCGTTTTTTAATACAAGTGCGAATGTTAGGTTAGGTTAAGATATGAACCGTCGTAAAACCGCATTAAACAATGTCACTTAGTGAGATGCAGTGTTTTTCACCATTACAAGTCAGGAACTGCGATATCTAATGTGAAAGCGCTTGCAAACGTCGTTAGGTTAGGTTAGGTTAGGTTAGGTTAGGTTACGTTAGGTTAGGTTAGGTTAGGTTTGGTTAGGTTAGGTTAGGTTAGGTTAGGTTAGGGATGTTAGGTAAGGTTTGGTTAGGTTAGGTTAGGTTAGGTTGGGTTAGGTAAGGTTAGGTTAGGTTAAGATATGAACCGCGCTAAAACCGCATTAAACAATGTCACTTAGTGAGATGCTGTGTTTTTCACCATTACAAGTCGGAAACTGCGATATCTAATGGGAAAGCGCTTGCAAACGTCGTTAGGTTAGGTTAGGTTAGGTTAGGTTAGGTTAGGTTACGTTAGGTTAGGTTTGGTTAGGTTAGGTTAGGTTAGGTTATGTTAGGTTAGGTTGGGTTGGGTTAGGTTAGGTTAGGTTAGGTTAAGATACGAACCGCGCTAAAACCGCATTAAACAATGTCACTTAGTGAGATGCAGTGTTTTTCACCTTTACAAATTGGGAACTGCGATATCTAATGTGAAAGCGCTTGCAAACGTCGTTAGGTTAGGTTAGGTTAGGTTAGGTTACGTTAGGTTAGGTTTGGTTAGGTTAGGTTAGGTTAGGTTATGTTAGGTTAGGTTATGTTAGGTTAGGTTGGGTTAGGTTAGGTTAGGTTACGTTAGGTTAAGGTATGAACCGTTGTAAAACCGCAATAAACAATGTCACTTAGTGAGATGCAGTGTTTTTCACCTTTACAAGTTGGGAACTGCGATATCTAATGTGAAAGCGCTTGAAACCGTCGTGATGTTGTAGAAAGCAATGTAAAGTAGCGAGTAAAACGTTTTCTAACGATAGAAGTGCGAAGGTTATGTTAGGTTGAGTTATGTTAGTTTAAGCTAGGTAGCGTCGTGAAACCAAAAAAACGACGTCATCTAACGAGATAGTGTTGTTTTATTGCGAGTACGAAACTTCGATAGGTAAAATGTGAAAGCACACAAAACGGCATGAACAAGCCAAATACTGCGTGTTGTACCGTTACAAGTGCGAAACTGCTATAATGTGATATTCTTGTTAAAGCGCATGCAAGCATCGTGAAACCTTAAAGAACGATGTCATTTAGCGAGATACAGCGTTCTGTACTGCAATGAGTTGGTGAAAAACTGTGAGGTTATGCAAATATCGTAATTGTGAACGAAACAGTGTAATAGAGCGTTTTTCCATACAAGTACGAATGTTAGGTTAGGTTAAGATATGAACCGTCGTAAAACCGCATTAAACAATGTCACTTAGTGAGATGCAGTGTTTTTCACCATTACAAGTCGGGAACTGCGATATCTAATGTGAAAGCGCTTGCAAACGTCGTTAGGTTAGGTTAGGTTAGGTTAGGTTACGTTAGGTTAGGTTTGGTTAGGTTAGGTTAGGTTAGGTTATGTTAGGTTAGGTTGGGTTAGGTTAGGTTAGGTTAGGTTAGGTTAGGTTAGGTTAGGTTAGGTTAAGATACGAACCGCGCTAAAACCGCATTAAACAATGTCACTTAGTGAGATGCAGTGTTTTTCACCTTTACAAATTGGGAACTGCGATATCTAATGTGAAAGCGCTTGCAAACGTCGTTAGGTTAGGTTAGGTTAGGTTAGGTTAGGTTACGTTAGGTTAGGTTTGGTTAGGTTAGGTTAGGTTAGGTTATGTTAGGTTAGGTTATGTTAGGTTAGGTTGAGTTAGGTTAGGTTAGGTTACGTTAGGTTAAGGTATGAACCGTTGTAAAACCGCAATAAACAATGTCACTTAGCTAGATGCAGTGTTTTTCACCTTTACAAGTTGGGAACTGCGATATCTAATGTGAAAGCGCTTGAAACCGTCGTGATGTTGTAGAAAGCAATGTAAAGTAGCGAGTAAAACGTTTTCTAACGATAGAAGTGCGAAGGTTATGTTAGGTTGAGTTATGTTAGTTTAAGCTAGGTAGCGTCGTGAAACCACCAAAAACGACGTCATCTAACGAGATAGTGTTGTTTTATTGCGAGTACGAAACTGCGATAGGTAAAATGTGAAAGCACACAAAACGGCATGAACAAGCCAAATACTGCGTGTTGTACCGTTACAAGTGCGAAACTGCTATGTTTTGACATTCTCGGTAAAGCGCATGCAAGTATCGTGAAACCTTAAAGAACGATGTCATTTAGCGAGATACAGCGTTCTGTACTGTAATAAGTTGGTGAGAAACTGTGAGGTCAAGCAAATATCGTAATTGTGAACGAAACAGTGTAGTTGAGCGTCTTTAGATACAAGTGCGAATGTCAGGTTAGGTTGACATATCAACCGTCGTAAAATCGCATTAAACAATGTCACTTAGTGAGATGTAGTGTTTTTCAACATTACAAGTCGGGAACTACGATATCTAATGTGAAAGCGCATGAAACCGTCGTAATCTTGTAGAAAACATTGTAAAGTTGCGAGTAAAACGTTTTCTAACGATAGAAGTGCAAAGGTTAGGTTAGGTTAGGTTAGTTTAAGCTAGGTAGCGTCGTGAAACTACCAAAAACGACGTCATCTAACGAGATAGTGTTGTTTTATAGCGAGTATTAAACTGCGATAGGTGAAATGTTGTGAAAGCACACAAAACGGCATGAACAAGCCAAATACTGCGTGTTCTACCGTTACAAGTGCGAAACTGCTATATTGTGATATTCTCGTTAAAGCGCATGCAAGCATCGTGAAACCTTAAAGAACAATGTCATTTAGCGAGATACAACGTTCTGTACTGCAATAAGTTGGTGAAAAACTGTGAGGTTATGCAAATATGGTAATTGTGAAAAAAACAGTGTAATAGAGCGGTTTTAGATACAAGTGCGAATGTTAGGTTAGGTTAAGATATGAACCGTCGTAAAACCGCATTAAACAATGTCAATTAGTGAGATGCAGTGTTTTTCACCATTAAAAGTCGGGAACTGCGATATCTAATGTGAAAGCGCTTGCAACCGTCGTTAGGTTAGGTTAGGTTAGGTTAGGTTAGGTTTTGTTAGGTTAGGTTAGGTTAGGTTAGATTAGGTTAGGTTGGGTTGAGTTGGGTTAGGTTAGGTTAGGTTAGGTTAGGTTGGGTTAGGTTAGGTTAGGTTACGTTAGGTTAGGTTAGGTTACGTTAGGTTAGGTTAGGTTAGGTTACGTTAGGTTAGGTTAGGTTAGGTAAGGATAATTTGGTTAGGTTAGGTAAGGTTAGGTTAGGTTAGGTTAGGTTGGGTTGGGTGTTGTTAGTTTGGGTTGGGTTGGGTTGGGTTAGGTTGGGTTAGGTTAGGTTAGGTTACGTTAGGTTAGGTTAGGTTAGGTTAGGTTGGGTTAGGTTACGTTAGGTTATGTTAGGTTAGGTTAGGTTAGGTTACGTTAGGTTAAGTTAGGTCAGGAAAGGTTAGGTTACGTTAGAATAGGTTAGGTTAGGTTAGGTTACGTTAGGTTAGGTTAAGTTAGGTTAGGTTTGGTTAGGTTAGCTTAGGTTAGGTTAGGTTGGGTTGGGTTGGGTTGGGTTAGGTTAGGTTAGGTTAGGTTAGGTTGGGTTAGGTTAGTTTAGGTTAGGTTAGGTTAGGTTAGGTTGGGTTGGGTTGGGTTAGGTTAGGTTAGGTTAGGTTAGGTAAGGTTAGGTTAGGTTAGGTTAGGTTACGTTAGGTTAAGGTATGAACCGTCGTAAAACCGCATTAAACAATGTCACTTAGTGAGATGCAGTGTTTTTCACCTTTACAAGTTGGGAACTGTGATATCTAATGTGAAAGCGCTTGAAACCGTCGTATTGTTGTAGAAAGCAATGTAAAGTAGCGAGTAAAACGTTTTCTAACGATAGAAGTGCGAAGGTTATGTTAGGTTGAGTTATGTTAGTTTAAGCTAGGTAGCGTCGTGAAACTACCAAAAACAACGTCATCTAACGAGATAGTGTTGTTTTATTGCGAGTACGAAACTGCGATAGGTGAAATGTTGTGAAAGCACACAAAACGGCATGAACAAGCCAAATACTGCGTGTTGTACCGTTACAAGTGCGAAACTGCTATGTTGTGATATTCTCGTTAAAGCGCATGCAAGCATCGTGAAACCTTAAAGAACGATGTCATTTAGCGAGATACAGCGTTCTGTACTGCAATAAGTTGGTGAAAAACTGTGAGGTTATGCAAATATCCTAATTGTGAACGAAACAGTGTAATAGAGCGTTTTTAGATACAAGTGCGAATGTTAGGTTAGGTTAAGATATGAACCGTCGTAAAACCGCATTAAACAATGTCACTTAGTGAGATGTAGTGTTTTTCAACATTACAAGTCGGAAACTACGATATCTAATGTGAAAGCGCATGAAACCGTCGTAATCTTGTAGAAAACATTGTAAAGTGGTGAGTAAAACGTTTTCTAACGATAGAAGTGCGAAGGTTAGGTTAGGTTAGTTTAAGCTAGGTAGCGTCGTGAAAGTACCAAAAACGACGTCATCTAACGAGATAGTGTTGTTTTATAGCGAGTAATAAACTGCGATAGGTGAAATGTTGTGAAAGCACACAAAACGGCATGAACAAGCCAAATACTGCGTGTTGTACCGTTACAAGTGCGAAACTGCTATGTTTTGACATTCTCGGTAAAGCGCATGCAAGTATCGTGAAACCTTAAAGAACGATGTCATTTAGCGAGATACAGCGTTCTGTACTGTAAAAAGTTGGTGAGAAACTGTGAGGTCAAGCAAATATCGTAATTGTGAACGAAACAGTGTAATAGAGCGTTTTTTAATACAAGTGCGAATGTTAGGTTAGGTTAAGATATGAACCGTCGTAAAACCGCATTAAACAATGTCACTTGATGAGATGCAGTGTTTTTCACCATTACAAGTTGGGAACTGCGATATCTAATGTGAAAGCGCTTGCAAACGTCGTTAGGTTAGGTTAGGTTAGGTTAGGTTAGGTTAGGTTAGGTTAGGTTAGGTTAGGTTAGGTTTGGTTAGGTTAGGTTAGGTTAGGTTAGGTTAGGTTAGGGATGTTAGGTAAGGTTTGGTTAGGTTAGGTTAGGTTAGGTTGGGTTAGGTAAGGTTAGGTTAGGTTAAGATATGAACCGCGCTAAAACCGCATTAAACAATGTCACTTAGTGAGATGCTGTGTTTTTCACCATTACAAGTCGGGAACTGCGATATCTAATGTGAAAGCGCTTGCAAACGTCGTTAGGTTAGGTTAGGTTAGGTTAGGTTAGGTTAGGTTACGTTAGGTTAGGTTTGGTTAGGTTAGGTTAGGTTAGGTTAGGTTAGGTTAGGTTGGGTTAGGTTAGGTTAGGTTAGGTTAGGTTAGGTTAGGTTAAGATATGAACCGCGCTAAAACCGCATTACACAATGTCACTTAGTGAGATGCAGTGTTTTTCACCTTTACAAGTTGGGAACTGCGATATCTAATGTGAAAGCGCTTGAAACCGTCGTATTGTTGTAGAAAGCAATGTAAAGTAGCGAGTAAAACGTTTTCTAACGATAGAAGTGCGAAGGTTATGTTAGGTTGAGTTATGTTAGTTTAAGCTAGGTAGCGTCGTGAAACTACCAAAGACAACGTCATCTAACGAGATAGTGTTGTTTTATTGCGAGTACGAAACTGCGATAGGTGAAATGTTGTGAAAGCACACAAAACGGCATGAACAAGCCAAATACTGCGTGTTGTACCGTTACAAGAGCGAAACTGCTATGTTGTGATATTCTCGTTAAAGCGCATGCAAGCATCGTGAAACCTTAAAGAACGATGTCATTTAGCGAGATACAGCGTTCTGTACTGCAATAAGTTGGTGAAAAACTGTGAGGTTATGCAAATATCCTAATTGTGAACGAAACAGTGTAATAGAGCGTTTTTTAATACAAGTGCGAATGTTAGGTTAGGTTAAGATATGAACCGTCGTAAAACCGCATTAAACAATGTCACTTAGTGAGATGCAGTGTTTTTCACCATTACAAGTCAGGAACTGCGATATCTAATGTGAAAGCGCTTGCAAACGTCGTTAGGTTAGGTTAGGTTAGGTTAGGTTAGGTTACGTTAGGTTAGGTTAGGTTAGGTTTGGTTAGGTTAGGTTAGGTTAGGTTAGGTTAGGGATGTTAGGTAAGGTTTGGTTAGGTTAGGTTAGGTTAGGTTGGGTTAGGTAAGGTTAGGTTAGGTTAAGATATGAACCGCGCTAAAACCGCATTAAACAATGTCACTTAGTGAGATGCTGTGTTTTTCACCATTACAAGTCGGGAACTGCGATATCTAATGCGAAAGCGCTTGCAAACGTCGTTAGGTTAGGTTAGGTTAGGTTACGTTAGGTTAGGTTAGGTTTGGTTAGGTTAGGTTAGGTTAGGTTAGGTTAGGTTGGGTTAGGTTAGGTTAGGTTAGGTTAAGATATGAACCGCGCTAAAACCACATTAAACAATGTCACTTAGTGAGATGCAGTGTTTTTCACCTTTACAAGTTGGGAACTGCGATATCTAATGTGAAAGCGCATGAAACCGTCGTAATCTTGTAGAAAACATTGTAAAGTGGTGAGTAAAACGTTTTCTAACGATAGAAGTGCGAAGGTTAGGTTAGGTTAGTTTAAGCTAGGTAGCATCGTGAAACTACCAAAAACGACGTCATCTAACGAGATAGTGTTGTTTCATAGCGAGTAATAAACTGCGATAGGTGAAATGTTGTGAAAGCACACAAAACGGCATGAACAAGCCAAATACTGCGTGTTTTACCGTTACAAGTGTGAAACTGCTATATTGTGATATTCTCGTTAAAGCGCATGCAAGCATCGTGAAACCTTAAAGAACAATGTCATTTAGCGAGATACAACGTTCTGTACTGCAATAAGTTGGTGAAAAACTGTGAGGTTATGCAAATATTGTAATTGTGAACAAAACAGTGTAATAGAGCGTTTTTAGATACAAGTGCGAATGTTAGGTTAGGTTAAGATATGAACCGTCGTAAAACCGCATTAAACAATGTCACTTAGTGAGATGTAGTGTTTTTCAACATTACAAGTCGGGAACTACAATATCTAATGTGAAAGCGCATGAAACCGTCGTAATCTTGTAGAAAACATTGTAAAGTGGTGAGTAAAACGTTTTCTAACGATAGAAGTGCGAAGGTTAGGTTAGGTTAGGTTAGTTTAAGCTAGGTAGCGTCGTGAAACTACCAAAAACGACGTCATTTAACGAGATAGTGTTGTTTTATAGCGAGTAATAAACTGCGATAGGTGAAATGTTGTGAAAGCACACAAAATGGCATGAACTAGCCAGATACTGCGTCTTGTGCCGTTACAAGTGCGAAACTGCTTTATTGTGATATTCTCGTTAAAGCGCATGCAAGTATCGTGAAACCTTAAAGAACGATGTCATTTAGCGAGATACAGCGTTCTGTACTGCAATAAGTTGGTGAAAAACTGTGAGGTTATGCAAATATCGTAATTGTGAACGAAACAGTGTAATAGAGCGTTTTTCCATACAAGTACGAATGTTAGGTTAGGTTAAGATATGAACCGTCGTAAAACCGCATTAAACAATGTCACTTAGTGAGATGCAGTGTTTTTCACCATTACAAGTCGGGAACTGCGATATCTAATGTGAAAGCGCTTGCAAACGTCGTTAGGTTAGGTTAGGTTAGGTTAGGTTAGGTTACGTTAGGTTAGGTTTGGTTAGGTTAGGTTAGGTTAGGTTAGGTTATGTTAGGTTAGGTTGGGTTAGGTTAGGTTGGGTTAGGTTAGGTTAGGTTACGTTAGGTTAAGGTATGAACCGTTGTAAAACCGCAATAAACAATGTCACTTAGTGAGATGCAGTGTTTTTCACCTTTACAAGTTGGGAACTGCGATATCTAATGTGAAAGCGCTTGAAACCGTCGTAATGTTGTAGAAAGCAATGTAAAGTAGCGAGTAAAACGTTTTCTAACAATAGAAGTGCGAAGGTTATATTAGGTTGAGTTATGTTAGTTTAAGCTAGGTAGCGTCGTGAAACCACCAAAAACGACGTCATCTAACGAGATAGTGTTGTTTTATTGCGAGTACGAAACTGCGATAGATAAAATGTGAAAGCACACAAAACGGCATGAACAAGCCAAATACTGCGTGTTGTACCGTTACAAGTTCGAAACTGCTATGTTTTGACATTCTCGGTAAAGCGCATGCAAGTATCGTGAAACCTTAAAGAACGATGTCATTTAGCGAGATACAGCGTTCTGTACTGTAATAAGTTGGTGAGAAACTGTGAGGTCAAGCAAATATCGTAATTGTGAACGAAACAGTGTAATTGAGCGTCTTTAGATACAAGTGCGAATGTTAGGTTAGGTTGACATATCAACCGTCGTAAAACCGCATTAAACAATGTCACTTAGTGAGATGTAGTGTTTTTCAACATTACAAGTCGGGAACTACGATATCTAATGTGAAAGCGCATGAAACCGTCGTAATCTTGTAGAAAACATTGTAAAGTTGCGAGTAAAACGTTTTCTAACGATAGAAGTGCGAAGGTTAGGTTAGGTTAGGTTAGTTTAAGCTAGGTAGCGTCGTGAAAGTACCAAAAACGACGTCATCTAACGAGATAGTGTTGTTTTATAGCGAGTAATAAACTGCGATAGGTGAAATGTTGTGAAAGCACACAAAACGGCATGAACAAGCCAAATACTGCGTGTTGTACCGTTACAAGTGCGAAACTGCTATGTTTTGACATTCTCGGTAAAGCGCATGCAAGTATCGTGAAACCTTAAAGAACGATGTCATTTAGCGAGATACAGCGTTCTGTACTGTAATAAGTTGGTGAGAAACTGTGAGGTCAAGCAAATATCGTAATTGTGAACGAAACAGTGTAATAGAGCGTTTTTTAATACAAGTGCGAATGTTAGGTTAGGTTAAGATATGAACCGTCGTAAAACCGCATTAAACAATGTCACTTGATGAGATGCAGTGTTTTTCACCATTACAAGTTGGGAACTGCGATATCTAATGTGAAAGCGCTTGCAAACGTCGTTAGGTTAGGTTAGGTTAGGTTAGGTTACGTTAGGTTAGGTTAGGTTAGGTTTGGTTAGGTTAGGTTAGGTTAGGTTAGGTTAGGGATGTTAGGTAAGGTTTGGTTAGGTTAGGTTAGGTTAGGTTGGGTTAGGTAAGGTTAGGTTAGGTTAAGATATGAACCGCGCTAAAACCGCATTAAACAATGTCACTTAGTGAGATGCTGTGTTTTTCACCATTACAAGTCGGGAACTGCGATATCTAATGTGAAAGCGCTTGCAAACGTCGTTAGGTTAGGTTAGGTTAGGTTAGGTTACGTTAGGTTAGGTTAGGTTTGGTTAGGTTAGGTTAGGTTAGGTTAGGTTGGGTTAGGTTAGGTTAGGTTAGGTTAAGATATGAACCGCGCTAAAACCACATTAAACAATGTCACTTAGTGAGATGCAGTGTTTTTCACCTTTACAAGTTGGGAACTGCGATATCTAACGTGAAAGCGCATGAAACCGTCGTAATCTTGTAGAAAACATTGTAAAGTTGCGAGTAAAACGTTTTCTAACGATAGAAGTGCGAAGGTTAGGTTAGGTTAGGTTAGTTTAAGCTAGGTAGCGTCGTGAAAGTACCAAAAACGACGTCATCTAACGAGATAGTGTTGTTTTATAGCGAGTAATAAACTGCGATAGGTGAAATGTTGTGAAAGCACACAAAACGGCATGAACAAGCCAAATACTGCGTGTTGTACCGTTACAAGTGCGAAACTGCTATGTTTTGACATTCTCGGTAAAGCGCATGCAAGTATCGTGAAACCTTAAAGAACGATGTCATTTAGCGAGATACAGCGTTCTGTACTGTAATAAGTTGGTGAGAAACTGTGAGGTCAAGCAAATATCGTAATTGTGAACGAAACAGTGTAATAGAGCGTTTTTTAATACAAGTGCGAATGTTAGGTTAGGTTAAGATATGAACCGTCGTAAAACCGCATTAAACAATGTCACTTGATGAGATGCAGTGTTTTTCACCATTACAAGTTGGGAACTGCGATATCTAATGTGAAAGCGCTTGCAAACGTCGTTAGGTTAGGTTAGGTTAGGTTAGGTTACGTTAGGTTAGGTTAGGTTAGGTTTGGTTAGGTTAGGTTAGGTTAGGTTAGGTTAGGGATGTTAGGTAAGGTTTGGTTAGGTTAGGTTAGGTTAGGTTGGGTTAGGTAAGGTTAGGTTAGGTTAAGATATGAACCGCGCTAAAACCGCATTAAACAATGTCACTTAGTGAGATGCTGTGTTTTTCACCATTACAAGTCGGGAACTGCGATATCTAATGTGAAAGCGCTTGCAAACGTCGTTAGGTTAGGTTAGGTTAGGTTAGGTTACGTTAGGTTAGGTTAGGTTTGGTTAGGTTAGGTTAGGTTAGGTTAGGTTGGGTTAGGTTAGGTTAGGTTAGGTTAAGATATGAACCGCGCTAAAACCACATTAAACAATGTCACTTAGTGAGATGCAGTGTTTTTCACCTTTACAAGTTGGGAACTGCGATATCTAACGTGAAAGCGCATGAAACCGTCGTAATCTTGTAGAAAACATTGTAAAGTGGTGAGTAAAACGTTTTCTAACGATAGAAGTGCGAAGGTTAGGTTAGGTTAGGTTAGCTTAAGCTAGGTAGCGTCGTGAAACTACCAAAAACGACGTCATCTAACGAGATAGTGTTGTTTTATAGCGAGTAATAAACTGCGATAGGTGAAATGTTGTGAAAGCACACAAAACGGCATGAACAAGCAAAATACTGCGTGTTTTACCGTTACAAGTGTGAAACTGCTATATTGTGATATTCTCGTTAAAGCGCATGCAAGCATCGTGAAACCTTAAAGAACAATGTCATTTAGCGAGATACAACGTTCTGTACTGCAATAGGTTGGTGAAAAACTGTGAGGTTATGCAAATATTGTAATTGTGAACAAAACAGTGTAATAGAGCGTTTTTAGATACAAGTGCGAATGTTAGGTTAGGTTAAGATATGAACCGTCGTAAAACCGCATTAAACAATGTCACTTAGTGAGATGTAGTGTTTTTCAACATTACAAGTCGGGAACTACGATATCTAATGTGAAAGCGCATGAAACCGTCGTAATCTTGTAGAAAACATTGTAAAGTGGTGAGTAAAACGTTTTCTAACGATAGAAGTGCGAAGGTTAGGTTAGGTTAGGTTAGTTTACGCTAGGTAGCGTCGTGAAACTACCAAAAACGACGTCATCTAACGAGATAGTGTTGTTTTATAGCGAGTATTAAACTGCGATAGGTGAAATGTTGTGAAAGCACACAAAATGGCATGAACTAGCCAGATACTGCGTCTTGTGCCGTTACAAGGGCGAAACTGCTTTATTGTGATATTCTCGTTAAAGCGCATGCAAGTATCGTGAAACCTTAAAGAACGATGTCATTTAGCGAGATACAGCGTTCTGTACTGCAATAAGTTGGTGAAAAACTGTGAGGTTATGCAAATATCGTAATTGTGAACGAAACAGTGTAATAGAGCGTTTTTCCATACAAGTACGAATGTTAGGTTAGGTTAAGATATGAACCGTCGTAAAACCGCATTAAACAATGTCACTTAGTGAGATGCAGTGTTTTTCACCATTACAAGTCGGGAACTGCGATATCTAATGTGAAAGCGCTTGCAAACGTCGTTAGGTTAGGTTAGGTTAGGTTAGGTTAGGTTAGGTTACGTTAGGTTAGGTTTGGTTAGGTTAGGTTAGGTTAGGTTAGGTTAGGTTATGTTAGGTTAGGTTGGGTTAGGTTAGGTTAGGTTAGGTTAGGTTAAGATACGAACCGCGCTAAAACCGCATTAAACAATGTCACTTAGTGAGATGCAGTGTTTTTCACCTTTACAAGTTGGGAACTGCGATATCTAATGTGAAAGCGCTTGCAAACGTCGTTAGGTTAGGTTAGGTTAGGTTAGGTTAGGTTAGGTTACGTTAGGTTAGGTTTGGTTAGGTTAGGTTAGGTTAAGTTATGTTAGGTTAGGTTATGTTAGGTTAGGTTGGGTTAGGTTAGGTTAGGTTACGTTAGGTTAAGGTATGAACCGTTGTAAAACCGCAATAAACAATGTCACTTAGTGAGATGCAGTGTTTTTCACCTTTACAAGTTGGGAACTGCGATATCTAATGTGAAAGCGCTTGAAACCGTCGTAATGTTGTAGAAAGCAATGTAAAGTAGCGAGTAAAACGTTTTCTAACAATAGAAGTGCGAAGGTTATATTAGGTTGAGTTATGTTAGTTTAAGCTAGGTAGCGTCGTGAAACCACCAAAAACGACGTCATCTAACGAGATAGTGTTGTTTTATTGCGAGTACGAAACTGCGATAGGTAAAATGTGAAAGCACACAAAACGGCATGAACAAGCCAAATACTGCGTATTGTACCGTTACAAGTGCGAAACTGCTATGTTTTGACATTCTCGGTAAAGCGCATGCAAGTATCGTGAAACCTTAAAGAACGATGTCATTTAGCGAGATACAGCGTTCTGTACTGTAATAAGTTGGTGAGAAACTGTGAGGTCAAGCAAATATCGTAATTGTGAACGAAACAGTGTAATTGAGCGTCTTTAGATACAAGTGCGAATGTTAGGTTAGGTTGACATATCAACCGTCGTGAAACCGCATTAAACAATGTCACTTAGTGAGATGTAGTGTTTTTCAACATTACAAGTCGGGAACTACGATATCTAATGTGAAAGCGCATGAAACCGTCGTAATCTTGTAGAAAACATTGTAAAGTTGCGAGTAAAACGTTTTCTAACGATAGAAGTGCGAAGGTTAGGTTAGTTTAGGTTAGTTTAAGCTAGGTAGCGTCGTGAAACTACCAAAAACGACGTCATCTAACGAGATAGTGTTGTTTTATAGCGAGTATTAAACTGCGATAGGTGAAATGTTGTGAAAGCACACAAAACGGCATGAACAAGCCAAATACTGCGTGTTCTACCGTTACAAGTGCGAAACTGCTATATTGTGATATTCTCGTTAAAGCGCATGCAAGCATCGTGAAACCTTAAAGAACAATGTCATTTAGCGAGATACAACGTTCTGTACTGCAATAAGTTGGTAAAAAACTGTGAGGTTATGCAAATATGGTAATTGTGAACAAAACAGTGTAATAGAGCGGTTTTAGATACAAGTGCGAATGTTAGGTTAGGTTAAGATATGAACCGTCGTAAAACCGCATTAAACAATGTCAATTAGTGAGATGCAGTGTTTTTCACCATTAAAAGTCGGGAACTGCGATATCTAATGTGAAAGCGCTTGCAACCGTCGTTAGGTTAGGTTAGGTTAGGTTAGGTTTTGTTAGGTTAGGTTAGGTTAGGTTAGGTTAGATTAGGTTAGGTTGGGTTGAGTTGGGTTAGGTTAGGTTAGGTTAGGTTAGGTTAGGTTAGGTTGGGTTAGGTTAGGTTAGGTTACGTTAGGTTAGGTTAGGTTACGTTAGGTTAGGTTAGGTTAGGTTAGGTTACGTTAGGTTAGGTTAGGTTAGGTAAGGATAATTTGGTTAGGTTAGGTAAGGTTAGGTTAGGTTAGGTTAGGTTTGGTTGGGTGTTGTTGGTTTGGGTTGGGTTGGGTTGGGTTAGGTTGGGTTAGGTTAGGTTAGGTTACGCTAGGTTAGGTTAGGTTAGGTTAGGTTACGTTAGGTTATGTTAGGTTAGGTTAGGTTAGGTTACGTTAGGTTAGGTTAGGTCAGGAAAGGTTAGGTTACGTTAGAATAGGTTAGGTTAGGTTAGGTTACGTTAGGTTAGGTTAAGTTAGGTTAGGTTTGGTTAGGTTAGCTTAGGTTAGGTTGGGTTGGGTTGGGTTGGGTTAGGTTAGGTTAGGTTAGGTTAGGTTGGGTTAGGTTAGTTTAGGTTAGGTTAGGTTAGGTTAGGTTGGGTTGGGTTGGGTTAGGTTAGGTTAGGTTAGGTTAGGTAAGGTTAGGTTAGGTTAGGTTAGGTTACGTTAGGTTAAGGTATGAACCGTCGTAAAACCGCATTAAACAATGTCACTTAGTGAGATGCAGTGTTTTTTACCTTTACAAGTTGGGAACTGTGATATCTAATGTGAAAGCGCTTGAAACCGTCGTATTGTTGTAGAAAGCAATGTAAAGTAGCGAGTAAAACGTTTTCTAACGATAGAAGTGCGAAGGTTATGTTAGGTTGAGTTATGTTAGTTTAAGCTAGGTAGCGTCGTGAAACTACCAAAAACAACGTCATCTAACGAGATAGTGTTGTTTTATTGCGAGTACAAAACTGCGATAGGTGAAATGTTGTGAAAGCACACAAAACGGCATGAACAAGCCAAATACTGCGTGTTGTACCGTTACAAGTGCGAAACTGCTATGTTGTGATATTCTCGTTAAAGCGCATGCAAGCATCGTGAAACCTTAAAGAACGATGTCATTTAGCGAGATACAGCGTTCTGTACTGCAATAAGTTGGTGAAAAACTGTGAGGTTATGCAAATATCCTAATTGTGAACGAAACAGTGTAATAGAGCGTTTTTTAATACAAGTGCGAATGTTAGGTTAGGTTAAGATATGAACCGTCGTAAAACCGCATTAAACAATGTCACTTGATGAGATGCAGTGTTTTTCACCATTACAAGTCGGGAACTGCGATATCTAATGTGAAAGCGCTTGCAAACGTCGTTAGGTTAGGTTAGGTTAGGTTACGTTAGGTTAGGTTAGGTTAGGTTGGGTTGGGTTGGGTTGGGTTAGGTTAGGTTAGGTTAGGTTAGGTTGGGTTAGGTTAGTTTAGGTTAGGTTAGGTTAGGTTAGGTTGGGTTGGGTTGGGTTAGGTTAGGTTAGGTTAGGTTAGGTAAGGTTAGGTTAGGTTAGGTTAGGTTACGTTAGGTTAAGGTATGAACCGTCGTAAAACCGCATTAAACAATGTCACTTAGTGAGATGCAGTGTTTTTCACCTTTACAAGTTGGGAACTGTGATATCTAATGTGAAAGCGCTTGAAACCGTCGTATTGTTGTAGAAAGCAATGTAAAGTAGCGAGTAAAACGTTTTCTAACGATAGAAGTGCGAAGGTTATGTTAGGTTGAGTTATGTTAGTTTAAGCTAGGTAGCGTCGTGAAACTACCAAAAACAACGTCATCTAACGAGATAGTGTTGTTTTATTGCGAGTACGAAACTGCGATAGGTGAAATGTTGTGAAAGCACACAAAACGGCATGAACAAGCCAAATACTGCGTGTTGTACCGTTACAAGTGCGAAACTGCTATGTTGTGATATTCTCGTTAAAGCGCATGCAAGCATCGTGAAACCTTAAAGAACGATGTCATTTAGCGAGATACAGCGTTCTGTACTGCAATAGGTTGGTGAAAAACTGTGAGGTTATGCAAATATCCTAATTGTGAACGAAACAGTGTAATAGAGCGTTTTTTAATACAAGTGCGAATGTTAGGTTAGGTTAAGATATGAACCGTCGTAAAACTGCATTAAACAATGTCACTTGATGAGATGCAGTGTTTTTCACCATTACAAGTCGGGAACTGCGATATCTAATGTGAAAGCGCTTGCAAACGTCGTTAGGTTAGGTTAGGTTAGGTTACGTTAGGTTAGGTTAGGTTAGGTTTGGTTAGGTTAGGTTAGGTTAGGTTAGGTTAGGTTACGTTAGGTTAGGTTTGGTTAGGTTAGGTTAGGTTAGGTTAGGTTATGTTAGGTTAGGTTGGGTTAGGTTAGGTTAGGTTAGGTTAAGATATGAACCGCGCTAAAACCGCATTACACAATGTCACTTACTGAGATGCAGTGTTTTTCACCTTTACAAGTTGGGAACTGCGATATCTAATGTGAAAGCGCTTGAAACCGTCGTATTGTTGGAGAAAGCAATGTAAAGTAGCGAGTAAAACGTTTTCTAACGATAGAAGTGCGAAGGTTATGTTAGGTTGAGTTATGTTAGTTTAAGCTAGGTAGCGTCGTGAAACTACCAAAAACAACGTCATCTAACGAGATAGTGTTGTTTTATAGCGAGTATTAAACTGCGATAGGTGAAATGTTGTGAAAGCACACAAAACGGCATGAACAAGCCAAATACTGCGTGTTCTACCGTTACAAGTGCGAAACTGCTATATTGTGATATTCTCGTTAGAGCGCATGCAAGCGTCGTGAAACCTTAAAGAACAATGTCATTTAGCGAGATACAACGTTCTGTACTGCAATGAGTTGGTGAAAAACTGTGAGGTTATGCAAATATTGTAATTGTGAACAAAACAGTGTAATAGAGCGTTTTTAGATACAAGTGCGAATGTTAGGTTAGGTTAAGATATGAACCGTCGTAAAACCGCATTAAACAATGTCACTTAGTGAGATGCAGTGTTTTTCACCTTTACAAGTTGGGAACTGCGATATCTAATGTGAAAGCGCTTGAAACCGTCGTATTGTTATAGAAAACATTGTAAAGTGGTGAGTAAAACGTTTTCTAACGATAGAAGTGCGAAGGTTAGGTTAGGTTAGTTTAAGCTAGGTAGCGTCGTGAAAGTACCAAAAACGACGTCATCTAACGAGATAGTGTTGTTTTATAGCGAGTAATAAACTGCGATAGGTGAAATGTTGTGAAAGCACACAAAACGGCATGAACAAGCCAAATACTGCGTGTTGTACCGTTACAAGTGCGAAACTGCTATGTTTTGACATTCTCGGTAAAGCGCATGCAAGTATCGTGAAACCTTAAAGAACGATGTCATTTAGCGAGATACAGCGTTCTGTACTGTAATAAGTTGGTGAGAAACTGTGAGGTCAAGCAAATATCGTAATTGTGAACGAAACAGTGTAATAGAGCGTTTTTTAATACAAGTGCGAATTTTAGGTTAGGTTAAGATATGAACCGTCGTAAAACCGCATTAAACAATGTCACTTGATGAGATGCAGTGTTTTTCACCATTACAAGTCGGGAACTGCGATATCTCATGTGAAAGCGCTTGCAAACGTCGTTAGGTTAGGTTAGGTTAGGTTAGGTTACGTTAGGTTAGGTTAGGTTAGGTTTGGTTAGGTTATGTTTGGTTAGGTTAGGTTAGGGATGTTAGGTAAGGTTTGGTTAGGTTAGGTTAGGTTAGGTTGGGTTAGGAAAGGTTAGGTTAGGTTAAGATATGAACCACGCTAAAACCGCATTAAACAATGTCACTTAGTGAGATGCTGTGTTTTTCACCATTACAAGTCGGGAACTGCGATATCTAATGTGAAAGCGCTTGCAAACGTCGTTAGGTTAGGTTAGGTTAGGTTAGGTTAGGTTACGTTAGGTTAGGTTTGGTTAGGTTAGGTTAGGTTAGGTTATGTTAGGTTAGGTTGGGTTAGGTTAGGTTAGGTTAGGTTAGGTTAAGATATGAACCGTCGTAAAACCGCATTAAACAATGTCACTTAGTGAGATGCAGTGTTTTTCACCTTTACAAGTTGGGAACTGTGATATCTAATGTGAAAGCGCTTGAAACCGTCGTATTGTTGTAGAAAGCAATGTAAAGTAGCGAGTAAAACGTTTTCTAACGATAGAAGTGCGAAGGTTATGTTGTTGAGTTATGTTAGTTTAAGCTAGGTAGCGTCGTGAAACTACCAAAAACAACGTCATCTAACGAGATAGTGTTGTTTTATTGCGAGTACGAAACTGCGATAGGTGAAATGTTGTGAAAGCACACAAAACGGCATGAACAAGCCAAATACTGCGTGTTGTACCGTTACAAGTGCGAAACTGCTATGTTGTGATATTCTCGTTAAAGCGCATGCAAGCATCGTGAAACCTCAAAGAACGATGTCATTTAGCGAGATACAGCGTTCTGTACTGCAATAAGTTGGTGAAAAACTGTGAGGTTATGCAAATATCCTAATTGTGAACGAAACAGTGTAATATAGCGTTTTTTAATACAAGTGCGAATGTTAGGTTAGGTTAAGATATGAACCGCCGTAAAACCGCATTAAACAATGTCACTTGATGAGATGCAGTGTTTTTCACCATTACAAGTCGGGAACTGCGATATCTAATGTGAAAGCGCTTGCAAACGTCGTTAGGTTAGGTTAGGTTAGGTTACGTTAGGTTAGGTTAGGTTAGGTTTGGTTAGGTTAGGTTAGGTTAGGTTAGGTTAGGTTACGTTAGGTTAGGTTTGGTTAGGTTAGGTTAGGTTAGGTTAGGTTATGTTAGGTTAGGTTGGGTTAGGTTAGGTTAGGTTAGGTTAGGTTAAGATATGAACCGCGCTAAAACCGCAATAAACAATGTCACTTAGTGAGATGCAGTGTTTTTCACCTTTACAAGTTGAGAACTGCGATATCTAATGTGAAAGCGCATGAAACCGTCGTAATCTTGTAGAAAACATTGTAAAGTGGTGAGTAAAACGTTTTCTAACGATAGAAGTGCGAAGGTTAGGTTAGGTTAGGTTAGTTTAAGCTGGGTAGCGTCGTGAAACTACCAAAAACGACGTCATCTAACGAGATAGTGTTGTTTTATAGCGAGTATTAAACTGCGATAGGTGAAATGTTGTGAAAGCACACAAAACGGCATGAACAAGCCAAATACTGCGTGTTCTACCGTTACAAGTGCGAAACTGCTATATTGTGATATTCTCGTTAGAGCGCATGCAAGCATCGTGAAACCTTAAAGAACAATGTCATTTAGCGAGATACAACGTTCTGTACTGCAATGAGTTGGTGAAAAACTGTGAGGTTATGCAAATATTGTAATTGTGAACAAAACAGTGTAATAGAGCGTTTTTAGATACAAGTGCGAATGTTAGGTTAGGTTAAGATATGAACCGTCGTAAAACCGCATTAAACAATGTCACTTAGTGAGATGTAGTGTTTTTCAACATTACAAGTCGGGAACTACGATATCTAATGTGAAAGCGCATGAAACCGTCGTAATCTTGTAGAAAACATTGTAAAGTGGTGAGTAAAACGTTTTCTAACGATAGAAGTGCGAAGGTTAGGTTAGGTTAGTTTAAGCTAGGTAGCGTCGTGAAAGTACCAAAAACGACGTCATCTAACGAGATAGTGTTGTTTTATAGCGAGTATTAAACTGCGATAGGTGAAATGTTGTGAAAGCACACAAAACGGCATGAACAAGCCAAATACTGCGTGTTGTACCGTTACAAGTGCGAAACTGCTATGTTTTGACATTCTCGGTAAAGCGCATGCAAGTATCGTGAAACCTTAAAGAACGATGTCATTTAGCGAGATACAGCGTTCTGTACTGTAATAAGTTGGTGAGAAACTGTGAGGTCAAGCAAATATCGTAATTGTGAACGAAACAGTGTAATAGAGCGTTTTTTAATACAAGTGCGAATGTTAGGTTAGGTTAAGATATGAACCGTCGTAAAACCGCATTAAACAATGTCACTTGATGAGATGCAGTGTTTTTCACCATTACAAGTCGGGAACTGCGATATCTAATGTGAAAGCGCTTGCAAACGTCGTTAGGTTAGGTTAGGTTAGGTTAGGTTACGTTAGGTTAGGTTAGGTTAGGTTTGGTTAGGTTAGGTTAGGTTAGGTTAGGTTAGGGATGTTAGGTAAGGTTTGGTTAGGTTAGGTTAGGTTAGGTTGGGTTAGGTAAGGTTAGGTTAGGTTAAGATATGAACCGCGCTAAAACCGCATTAAACAATGTCACTTAGTGAGATGCTGTGTTTTTCACCATTACAAGTCGGGAACTGCGATATCTAATGTGAAAGCGCTTGCAAACGTCGTTAGGTTAGGTTAGGTTAGGTTAGGTTAGGTTAGGTTACGTTAGGTTAGGTTTGGTTAGGTTAGGTTAGGTTAGGTTATGTTATGTTAGGTTGGGTTAGGTTAGGTTAGGTTAGGTTAGGTTAAGATATGAACCGCGCTAAAACCGCATTACACAATGTCACTTAGTGAGATGCAGTGTTTTTCACCTTTACAAGTTGGGAACTGCGATATCTAATGTGAAAGCGCTTGAAACCGTCGTATTGTTGTAGAAAGCAATGTAAAGTAGCGAGTAAAACGTTTTCTAACGATAGAAGTGCGAAGGTTATGTTAGGTTGAGTTATGTTAGTTTAAGCTAGGTAGCGTCGTGAAACTACCAAAGACAACGTCATCTAACGAGATAGTGTTGTTTTATTGCGAGTACGAAACTGCGATAGGTGAAATGTTGTGAAAGCACACAAAACGGCATGAACAAGCCAAATACTGCGTGTTGTACCGTTACAAATGCGAAACTGCTATGTTGTGATATTCTCGTTAAAGCGCATGCAAGCATCGTGAAACCTTAAAGAACGATGTCATTTAGCGAGATACAGCGTTCTGTACTGCAATAAGTTGGTGAAAAACTGTGAGGTTATGCAAATATCCTAATTGTGAACGAAACAGTGTAATAGAGCGTTTTTTAATACAAGTGCGAATGTTAGGTTAGGTTAAGATATGAACCGTCGTAAAACCGCATTAAACAATGTCACTTAGTGAGATGCAGTGTTTTTCACCATTACAAGTCAGGAACTGCGATATCTAATGTGAAAGCGCTTGCAAACGTCGTTAGGTTAGGTTAGGTTAGGTTAGGTTACGTTAGGTTAGGTTAGGTTAGGTTTGGTTAGGTTAGGTTAGGTTAGGTTAGGTTAGGTTAGGGATGTTAGGTAAGGTTTGGTTAGGTTAGGTTAGGTTAGGTTGGGTTAGGTAAGGTTAGGTTAGGTTAAGATATGAACCGCGCTAAAACCGCATTAAACAATGTCACTTAGTGAGATGCTGTGTTTTTCACCATTACAAGTCGGGAACTGCGATATCTAATGCGAAAGCGCTTGCAAACGTCGTTAGGTTAGGTTAGGTTAGGTTAGGTTAGGTTAGGTTACGTTAGGTTAGGTTTGGTTAGGTTAGGTTAGGTTAGGTTATGTTAGGTTAGGTTGGGTTAGGTTAGGTTAGGTTAGGTTAAGATATGAACCGCGCTAAAACCACATTAAACAATGTCACTTAGTGAGATGCAGTGTTTTTCACCTTTACAAGTTGGGAACTGCGATATCTAATGTGAAAGCGCATGAAACCGTCGTAATCTTGTAGAAAACATTGTAAAGTGGTGAGTAAAACGTTTTCTAACGATAGAAGTGCGAAGGTTAGCTTGAGTTCTGTTAGTTTAAGCTATGTAGCGTCGTGAGACCACCAAAAAGGACGTCAACTAACGAGATAGCGTTGTTTTATTGCATGTACGTAACTGCAATAGGTGAAATGTTGTGAAAGTACACAAAACGGCTTGAACAAGCCAGATACTGCGTGTTGTACCGTTACAAGTGCGAAACTGCTATAATGTGATATTCTTGTTAAAGCGCATGCAAGCATCGTGAAACCTTAAAGAACGATGTCATTTAGCGAGATACAGCGTTCTGTACTGCAATAAGTTGGTGAAAAACTGTGAGGTTATGCAAATATCGTAAATGTGAACGAAACAGTGTAATAGAGCGTTTTTCCATACAAGTACGAATGTTAGGTTAGGTTAAGATATGAACCGTCGTAAAACCGCATTAAACAATGTCACTTAGTGAGATGCAGTGTTTTTCACCATTACAAGTCGGGAACTGCGATATCTAATGTGAAAGCGCTTGCAAACGTCGTTAGGTTAGGTTAGGTTAGGTTAGGTTAGGTTACGTTAGGTTAGGTTTGGTTAGGTTAGGTTAGGTTAGGTTATGTTAGGTTAGGTTGGGTTAGGTTAGGTTAGGTTAGGTTAAGATACGAACCGCGCTAAAACCGCATTAAACAATGTCACTTAGTGAGCTGCAGTGTTTTTCACCTTTACAAGTTGGGAACTGCGATATCTAATGTGAAAGCGCTTGCAAACGTCGTTAGGTTAGGTTAGGTTAGGTTAGGTTAGGTTAGGTTAGGTTAGGTTACGTTAGGTTAGGTTTGGTTAGGTTAGGTTAGGTTAAGTTATGTTAGGTTAGGTTAAGTTAGGTTAGGTTGGGTTAGGTTAGGTTAGGTTACGTTAGGTTAAGGTATGAACCGTTGTAAAACCGCAATAAACAATGTCACTTAGTGAGATGCAGTGTTTTTCACCTTTACAAGTTGGGAACTGCGATATCTAATGTGAAAGCGCTTGAAACCGTCGTAATGTTGTAGAAAGCAATGTAAAGTAGCGAGTAAAACGTTTTCTAACAATAGAAGTGCGAAGGTTATATTAGGTTGAGTTATGTTAGTTTAAGCTAGGTAGCGTCGTGAAACCACCAAAAACGACGTCATCTAACGAGATAGTGTTGTTTTATTGCGAGTACGAAACTGCGATAGGTAAAATGTGAAAGCACACAAAACGGCATGAACAAGCCAAATACTGCGTGTTGTACCGTTACAAGTGCGAAACTGCTATGTTTTGACATTCTCGGTAAAGCGCATGCAAGTATCGTGAAACCTTAAAGAACGATGTCATTTAGCGAGATACAGCGTTCTGTACTGTAATAAGTTGGTGAGAAACTGTGAGGTCAAGCAAATATCGTAATTGTGAACGAAACAGTGTAATTGAGCGTCTTTAGATACAAGTGCGAATGTTAGGTTAGGTTGACATATCAACCGTCGTAAAACCGCATTAAACAATGTCACTTAGTGAGATGTAGTGTTTTTCAACATTACAAGTCGGGAACTACGATATCTAATGTGAAAGCGCATGAAACCGTCGTAATCTTGTAGAAAACATTGTAAAGTTGCGAGTAAAACGTTTTCTAACGATAGAAGTGCGAAGGTTAGGTTAGGTTAGGTTAGTTTAAGCTAGGTAGCGTCGTGAAACTACCAAAAACGACGTCATCTAACGAGATAGTGTTGTTTTATAGCGAGTATTAAACTGCGATAGGTGAAATGTTGTGAAAGCACACAAAACGGCATGAACAAGCCAAATACTGCGTGTTGTACCGTTACAAGTGCGAAACTGCTATGTTTTGACATTCTCGGTAAAGCGCATGCAAGTATCGTGAAACCTTAAAGAACGATGTCATTTAGCGAGATACAGCGTTCTGTACTGTAATAAGTTGGTGAGAAACTGTGAGGTCAAGCAAATATCGTAATTGTGAACGAAACAGTGTAATAGAGCGTTTTTTAATACAAGTGCGAATGTTAGGTTAGGTTAAGATATGAACCGTCGTAAAACCGCATTAAACAATGTCACTTGATGAGATGCAGTGTTTTTCACCATTACAAGTCGGGAACTGCGATATCTAATGTGAAAGCGCTTGCAAACGTCGTTAGGTTAGGTTAGGTTAGGTTAGGTTACGTTAGGTTAGGTTAGGTTAGGTTTGGTTAGGTTAGGTTAGGTTAGGTTAGGTTAGGGATGTTAGGTAAGGTTTGGTTAGGTTAGGTTAGGTTAGGTTGGGTTAGGTAAGGTTAGGTTAGGTTAAGATATGAACCGCGCTAAAACCGCATTAAACAATGTCACTTAGTGAGATGCTGTGTTTTTCACCATTACAAGTCGGGAACTGCGATATCTAATGTGAAAGCGCTTGCAAACGTCGTTAGGTTAGGTTAGGTTAGGTTAGGTTAGGTTAGGTTACGTTAGGTTAGGTTTGGTTAGGTTAGGTTAGGTTAGGTTATGTTATGTTAGGTTGGGTTAGGTTAGGTTAGGTTAGGTTAGGTTAAGATATGAACCGCGCTAAAACCGCATTACACAATGTCACTTAGTGAGATGCAGTGTTTTTCACCTTTACAAGTTGGGAACTGCGATATCTAATGTGAAAGCGCTTGAAACCGTCGTATTGTTGTAGAAAGCAATGTAAAGTAGCGAGTAAAACGTTTTCTAACGATAGAAGTGCGAAGGTTATGTTAGGTTGAGTTATGTTAGTTTAAGCTAGGTAGCGTCGTGAAACTACCAAAGACAACATCATCTAACGAGATAGTGTTGTTTTATTGCGAGTACGAAACTGCGATAGGTGAAATGTTGTGAAAGCACACAAAACGGCATGAACAAGCCAAATACTGCGTGTTGTACCGTTACAAGTGCGAAACTGCTATGTTGTGATATTCTCGTTAAAGCGCATGCAAGCATCGTGAAACCTTAAAGAACGATGTCATTTAGCGAGATACAGCGTTCTGTACTGCAATAAGTTGGTGAAAAACTGTGAGGTTATGCAAATATCCTAATTGTGAACGAAACAGTGTAATAGAGCGTTTTTTAATACAAGTGCGAATGTTAGGTTAGGTTAAGATATGAACCGCGCTAAAACCGCATTAAACAATGTCACTTAGTGAGATGCTGTGTTTTTCACCATTACAAGTCGGGAACTGCGATATCTAATGCGAAAGCGCTTGCAAACGTCGTTAGGTTAGGTTAGGTTAGGTTAGGTTAGGTTAGGTTACGTTAGGTTAGGTTTGGTTAGGTTAGGTTAGGTTAGGTTATGTTAGGTTAGGTTGGGTTAGGTTAGGTTAGGTTAGGTTAAGATATCAACCGCGCTAAAACCACATTAAACAATGTCACTTAGTGAGATGCAGTGTTTTTCACCTTTACAAGTTGGGAACTGCGATATCTAATGTGAAAGCGCATGAAACCGTCGTAATCTTGTAGAAAACATTGTAAAGTGGTGAGTAAAACGTTTTCTAACGATAGAAGTGCGAAGGTTAGCTTGAGTTCTGTTAGTTTAAGCTATGTAGCGTCGTGAGACCACCAAAAAGGACGTCAACTAACGAGATAGCGTTGTTTTATTGCATGTACGTAACTGCAATAGGTGAAATGTTGTGAAAGTACACAAAACGGCTTGAACAAGCCAGATACTGCGTGTTGTACCGTTACAAGTGCGAAACTGCTATAATGTGATATTCTTGTTAAAGCGCATGCAAGCATCGTGAAACCTTAAAGAACGATGTCATTTAGCGAGATACAGCGTTCTGTACTGCAATAAGTTGGTGAAAAACTGTGAGGTTATGCAAATATCGTAAATGTGAACGAAACAGTGTAATAGAGCGTTTTTCCATACAAGTACGAATGTTAGGTTAGGTTAAGATATGAACCGTCGTAAAACCGCATTAAACAATGTCACTTAGTGAGATGCAGTGTTTTTCACCATTACAAGTCGGGAACTGCGATATCTAATGTGAAAGCGCTTGCAAACGTCGTTAGGTTAGGTTAGGTTAGGTTAGGTTAGGTTACGTTAGGTTAGGTTTGGTTAGGTTAGGTTAGGTTAGGTTATGTTAGGTTAGGTTGGGTTAGGTTAGGTTAGGTTAGGTTAGGTTAAGATACGAACCGCGCTAAAACCACATTAAACAATGTCACTTAGTGAGCTGCAGTGTTTTTCACCTTTACAAGTTGGGAACTGCGATATCTAATGTGAAAGCGCTTGCAAACGTCGTTAGGTTAGGTTAGGTTAGGTTAGGTTAGGTTAGGTTACGTTAGGTTAGGTTTGGTTAGGTTAGGTTAGGTTAAGTTATGTTAGGTTAGGTTAAGTTAGGTTAGGTTGGGTTAGGTTAGGTTAGGTTACGTTAGGTTAAGGTATGAACCGTTGTAAAACCGCAATAAACAATGTCACTTAGTGAGATGCAGTGTTTTTCACCTTTACAAGTTGGGAACTGCGATATCTAATGTGAAAGCGCTTGAAACCGTCGTAATGTTGTAGAAAGCAATGTAAAGTAGCGAGTAAAACGTTTTCTAACAATAGAAGTGCGAAGGTTATATTAGGTTGAGTTATGTTAGTTTAAGCTAGGTAGCGTCGTGAAACCACCAAAAACGACGTCATCTAACGAGATAGTGTTGTTTTATTGCGAGTACGAAACTGCGATAGGTAAAATGTGAAAGCACACAAAACGGCATGAACAAGCCAAATACTGCGTGTTGTACCGTTACAAGTGCGAAACTGCTATGTTTTGACATTCTCGGTAAAGCGCATGCAAGTATCGTGAAACCTTAAAGAACGATGTCATTTAGCGAGATACAGCGTTCTGTACTGTAATAAGTTGGTGAGAAACTGTGAGGTCAAGCAAATATCGTAATTGTGAACGAAACAGTGTAATTGAGCGTCTTTAGATACAAGTGCGAATGTTAGGTTAGGTTGACATATCAACCGTCGTAAAACCGCATTAAACAATGTCACTTAGTGAGATGTAGTGTTTTTCAACATTACAAGTCGGGAACTACGATATCTAATGTGAAAGCGCATGAAACCGTCGTAATCTTGTAGAAAACATTGTAAAGTTGCGAGTAAAACGTTTTCTAACGATAGAAGTGCGAAGGTTAGGTTAGGTTAGGTTAGTTTAAGCTAGGAAGCGTCGTGAAACTACCAAAAACGACGTCATCTAATGAGATAGTGTTGTTTTATAGCGAGTATTAAACTGCGATAGGTGAAATGTTGTGAAAGCACACAAAGCGGCATGAACAAGCCAAATACTGCGTGTTGTACCGTTACAAGTGCGAAACTGCTATGTTGTGATATTCTCGTTAAAGCGCATGCAAGCATCGTGAAACCTTAAAGAACGATGTCATTTAGCGAGATACAGCGTTCTGTACTGCAATAAGTTGGTGAAAAACTGTGAGGTTATGCAAATATTGTAATTGTGAACAAAACAGTGTAATAGAGCGTTTTTTAATACAAGTGCGAATGTTAGGTTAGGTTAAGATATGAACCGTCGTAAAACCGCATTAAACAATGTCACTTGATGAGATGCAGTGTTTTTCACCATTACAAGTCGGGAACTGCGATATCTAATGTGAAAGCGCTTGCAAACGTCGTTAGGTTAGGTTAGGTTAGGTTACGTTAGGTTAGGTTAGGTTAGGTTTGGTTAGGTTAGGTTAGGTTAGGTTAGGTTACGTTAGGTTAGGTTTGGTTAGGTTAGGTTAGGTTAGGTTATGTTAGGTTAGGTTGGGTTAGGTTAGTTTAGGTTAGGTTAGGTTAAGATATGAACCGCGCTAAAACCGCAATAAACAATGTCACTTAGTGAGATGCAGTGTTTTTCACCTTTACAAGTTGGGAACTGCGATATCTAATGTGAAAGCGCATGAAACCGTCGTAATATTGTAGAAAACATTGTAAAGTGGTGAGTAAAACGTTTTCTAACGATAGAAGTGCGAAGGTTAGGTTAGGTTAGGTTAGTTTAAGCTAGGTAGCTTCGTGAAACTACCAAAAACGACGTCATCTAACGAGATAGTGTTGTTTTATAGCGAGTATTAAACTGCGATAGGTGAAATGTTGTGAAAGCACACAAAACGGCATGAACAAGCCAAATACTGCGTGTTGTACCGTTACAAGTGCGAAACTGCTATGTTTTGACATTCTCGGTAAAGCGCATGCAAGTATCGTGAAACATTAAAGAACGATGTCATTTAGCGAGATACAGCGTTCTGTACTGTAATAAGTTGGTGAGAAACTGTGAGGTCAAGCAAATATCGTAATTGTGAACGAAACAGTGTAATAGAGCGTTTTTTAATACAAGTGCGAATGTTAGGTTAGGTTAAGATATGAACCGTCGTAAAACCGCATTAAACAATGTCACTTAGTGAGATGCAGTGTTTTTCACCATTACAAGTCAGGAACTGCGATATCTAATGTGAAAGCGCTTGCAAACGTCGTTAGGTTAGGTTAGGTTAGGTTAGGTTAGATTACGTTAGGTTAGGTTAGGTTTGGTTAGGTTAGGTTAGGTTAGGTTAGGTTAGGGATGTTAGGTAAGGTTTGGTTAGGTTAGGTTAGGTTAGGTTGGGTTAGGTAAGGTTAGGTTAGGTTAAGATATGAACCGCGCAAAAACCGCATTAAACAATGTCACTTAGTGAGATGCTGTGTTTTTCACCATTACAAGTCGGGAACTGCGATATCTAATGCGAAAGCGCTTGCAAACGTCGTTAGGTTAGGTTAGGTTAGGTTAGGTTAGGTTACGTTAGGTTAGGTTTGGTTAGGTTAGGTTAGGTTAGGTTATGTTAGGTTAGGTTGGGTTAGGTTAGGTTAGGTTAGGTTAAGATATGAACCGCGCTAAAACCACATTAAACAATGTCACTTAGTGAGATGCAGTGTTTTTCACCTTTACAAGTTGGGAACTGCGATATCTAATGTGAAAGCGCATGAAACCGTCGTAATCTTGTAGAAAACATTGTAAAGTGGTGAGTAAAACGTTTTCTAACGATAGAAGTGCGAAGGTTAGGTTAGGTTAGGTTAGTTTAAGCTAGGTAGCGTCGTGAAACTACCAAAAACGACGTCATCTAACGAGATAGTGTTGTTTTATAGCGAGTAATAAACTGCGATAGGTGAAATGTTGTGAAAGCACACAAAACGGCATGAACAAGCCAAATACTGCGTGTTCTACCGATACAAGTGTGAAACTGCTATATTGTGATATTCTCGTTAAAGCGCATGCAAGCATCGTGAAACCTTAAAGAACAATGTCATTTAGCGAGATACAACGTTCTGTACTGCAATAAGTTGGTGAAAAACTGTGAGGTTATGCAAATATTGTAATTGTGAACAAAACAGTGTAATAGAGCGTTTTTAGATACAAGTGCGAATGTTAGGTTAGGTTAAGATATGAACCGTCGTAAAACCGCATTAAACAATGTCACTTAGTGAGATGTAGTGTTTTTCAACATTACAAGTCGGGAACTACGATATCTAATGTGAAAGCGCATGAAACCGTCGTAATCTTGTAGAAAACATTGTAAAGTGGTGAGTAAAACGTTTTCTAACGATAGAAGTGCGAAGGTTAGGTTAGGTTAGGTTAGTTTAAGCTAGGTAGCGTCGTGAAACTACCAAAAACGACGTCATCTAACGAGATAGTGTTGTTTTATAGCGAGTATTAAACTGCGATAGGTGAAATGTTGTGAAAGCACACAAAATGGCATGAACTAGCCAGATACTGCGTCTTGTGCCGTTACAAGTGCGAAACTGCTTTATTGTGATATTCTCGTTAAAGCGCATGCAAGTATCGTGAAACCTTAAAGAACGATGTCATTTAGCGAGATACAGCGTTCTGAACTGTAATAAGTTGGTGAGAAACTGTGAGGTCAAGCAAATATCGTAATTGTGAACGAAACAGTGTAATTGAGCGTATTTAGATACAAGTGCGAATGTTAGGTTAGGTTGAGATATCAACCGTCGTAAAACCGCATTAAACAATGTCACTTAGTGAGATGTAGTGTTTTTCAACATTACAAGTCGGGAACTACGATATCTAATGTGAAAGCGCATGAAACCGTCGTAATCTTGTAGAAAACATTGTAAAGTTGCGAGTAAAACGTTTTCTAACAATAGAAGTGCGAAGGTTAGCTTGAGTTATGTTAGTTTAAGCTATGTAGCGTTGTGAGACCACCAAAAAGGACGTCAACTAACGAGATAGCGTTGTTTTATTGCATGTACGTAACTGCAATAGGTGAAATGTTGTGAAAGTACACAAAACGGCTTGAACAAGCCAGATACTGCGTGTTGTACCGTTACAAGTGCGAAACTGCTATAATGTGATATTCTTGTTAAAGCGCATGCAAGCATCGTGAAACCTTAAAGAACGATGTCATTTAGCGAGATACAGCGTTCTCTACTGCAATAAGTTGGTGAAAAACTGTGAGGTTATGCAAATATCGTAATTGTGAACGAAACAGTGTAATAGAGCGTTTTTAAATACAAGTACGAATGTTAGGTTAGGTAAGATATGAACCGTCGTAAAACCGCATTAAACAATGTCACTTAGTGAGATGCAGTGTTTTTCACCATTACAAGTCGGGAACTGCGATATCTAAAGTGAAAGCGCTTGCAAACGTCGTTAGGTTAGGTTAGGTTAGGTTAGGTTAGGTTACGTTAGGTTAGGTTTGGTTAGGTTAGGTTAGGTTAGGTTATGTTAGGTTAGGTTGGGTTAGGTTAGGTTAGGTTAGGTTAGGTTAGGTTAAGATACGAACCGCGCTAAAACCGCATTAAACAATGTCACTTAGTGAGATGCAGTGTTTTTCACCTTTACAAGTTGGGAACTGCGATATCTAATGTGAAAGCGCTTGCAAACGTCGTTAGGTTAGGTTAGGTTAGGTTACGTTAGGTTAGGTTTGGTTAGGTTAGGTTAGGTTAAGTTATGTTAGGTTAGGTTATGTTAGGTTAGGTTGGGTTAGGTTAGGTTAGGTTACGTTAGGTTAAGGTATGAACCGTTGTAAAACCGCAATAAACAATGTCACTTAGTGAGATGCAGTGTTTTTCACCTTTACAAGTTGGTAACTGCGATATCTAATGTGAAAGCGCTTGAAACCGTCGTAATGTTGTAGAAAGCAATGTAAAGTAGCGAGTAAAACGTTTTCTAACAATAGAAGTGCGAAGGTTATATTAGGTTGAGTTATGTTAGTTTAA
Organism: Rhipicephalus microplus; assembly: GCF_043290135.1. NCBI lineage: Eukaryota > Metazoa > Arthropoda > Arachnida > Ixodida > Ixodidae > Rhipicephalus > Rhipicephalus microplus. The sequence goes on from NC_134703.1 coordinate 238,964,124, forward strand.
GCTAGGTAGCGTCGTGAAACCACCAAAAACGACGTCATCTAACGAGATAGTGTTGTTTTATTGCGAGTACGAAACTGCGATAGGTAAAATGTGAAAGCACACAAAACGGCATGAACAAGCCAAATACTGCGTGTTGTACCGTTACAAGTGCGAAACTGCTATGTTTTGACATTCTCGGTAAAGCGCATGCAAGTATCGTGAAACCTTAAAGAACGATGTCATTTAGCGAGATACAGCGTTCTGTACTGTAATAAGTTGGTGAGAAACTGTGAGGTCAAGCAAATATCGTAATTGTGAACGAAACAGTGTAATTGAGCGTCTTTAGATACAAGTGCGAATGTTAGGTTAGGTTGACATATCAACCGTCGTAAAACCGCATTAAACAATGTCACTTAGTGAGATGTAGTGTTTTTCAACATTACAAGTCGGGAACTACGATATCTAATGTGAAAGCGCATGAAACCGTCGTAATCTTGTAGAAAACATTGTAAAGTTGCAAGTAAAACGTTTTCTAACGATAGAAGTGCGAAGGTTAGGTTAGGTTAGGTTAGTTTAAGCTAGGTAGCGTCGTGAAACTACCAAAAACGACGTCATCTAACGAGATAGTGTTGTTTTATAGCGAGTATTAAACTGCGATAGGTGAAATGTTGTGAAAGCACACAAAACGGCATGAACAAGCCAAATACTGCGTGTTCTACCGTTACAAGTGCGAAACTGCTATATTGTGATATTCTCGTTAAAGCGCATGCAAGCATCGTGAAACCTTAAAGAACAATGTCATTTAGCGAGATACAACGTTCTGTACTGCAATAAGTTGGTAAAAAACTGTGAGGTTATGCAAATATGGTAATTGTGAACAAAACAGTGTAATAGAGCGGTTTTAGATACAAGTGCGAATGTTAGGTTAGGTTAAGATATGAACCGTCGTAAAACTGCTTTAAACAATGTCAATTAGTGAGATGCAGTGTTTTTCACCATTAAAAGTCGGGAACTGCGATATCTAATGTGAAAGCGCTTGCAACCGTCGTTAGGTTAGGTTAGGTTAGGTTAGGTTAGGTTTTGTTAGGTTAGGTTAGGTTAGGTTAGGTTAGATTAGGTTAGGTTGGGTTGAGTTGGGTTAGGTTAGGTTAGGTTAGGTTAGGTTGGGTTAGGTTAGGTTAGGTTACGTTAGGTTAGGTTAGGTTACGTTAGGTTAGGTTAGGTTAGGTAGGGTTACGTAGGTTAGGTTAGGTTAGGTAAGGATAATTTGGTTAGGTTAGGTAAGGTTAGGTTAGGTTAGGTTAGGTTTGGTTGGGTGTTGTTGGTTTGGGTTGGGTTGGGTTGGGTTAGGTTGGGTTAGGTTAGGTTAGGTTACGCTAGGTTAGGTTAGGTTAGGTTAGGTTACGTTAGGTTATGTTAGGTTAGGTTAGGTTAGGTTACGTTAGGTTAGGTTAGGTCAGGAAAGGTTAGGTTACGTTAGAATAGGTTAGGTTAGGTTAGGTTACGTTAGGTTAGGTTAAGTTAGGTTAGGTTTGGTTAGGTTAGCTTAGGTTAGGTTAGGTTGGGTTGGGTTGGGTTGGGTTAGGTTAGGTTAGGTTAGGTTAGGTTGGGTTAGGTTAGTTTAGGTTAGGTTAGGTTAGGTTAGGTTGGGTTGGGTTGGGTTAGGTTAGGTTAGGTTAGGTAAGGTTAGGTTAGGTTAGGTTACGTTACGTTAGGTTAAGGTATGAACCGTCGTAAAACCGCATTAAACAATGTCACTTAGTGAGATGCAGTGTTTTTCACCTTTACAAGTTGGGAACTGTGATATCTAATGTGAAAGCGCTTGAAACCGTCGTATTGTTGTAGAAAGCAATGTAAAGTAGCGAGTAAAACGTTTTCTAACGATAGAAGTGGGAAGGTTATGTTAGGTTGAGTTATGTTAGTTTAAGCTAGGTAGCGTCGTGAAACTACCAAAAACAACGTCATCTAACGAGATAGTGTTGTTTTATTGCGAGTACGAAACTGCGATAGGTGAAATGTTGTGAAAGCACACAAAACGGCATGAACAAGCCAAATACTGCGTGTTGTACCGTTACAAGTGCGAAACTGCTATGTTGTGATATTCTCGTTAAAGCGCATGCAAGCATCGTGAAACCTTAAAGAACGATGTCATTTAGCGAGATACAGCGTTCTGTACTGCAATAAGTTGGTGAAAAACTGTGAGGTTATGCAAATATCCTAATTGTGAACGAAACAGTGTAATAGAGCGTTTTTTAATACAAGTGCGAATGTTAGGTTAGGTTAAGATATGAACCGTCGTAAAACCGCATTAAACAATGTCACTTGATGAGATGCAGTGTTTTTCACCATTACAAGTCGGGAACTGCGATATCTAATGTGAAAGCGCTTGCAAACGTCGTTAGGTTAGGTTAGGTTAGGTTACGTTAGGTTAGGTTAGGTTAGGTTTGGTTAGGTTAGGTTAGGTTAGGTTAGGTTAGGTTATGTTAGGTTAGGTTGGGTTAGGTTAGGTTAGGTTAGGTTAGGTTAAGATATGAACCGCGCTAAAACCGCAATAAACAATGTCACTTAGTGAGATGCAGTGTTTTTCACCTTTACAAGTTGGGAACTGCGATATCTAATGTGAAAGCGCATGAAACCGTCGTAATCTTGTAGAAAACATTGTAAAGTGGTGAGTAAAACGTTTTCTAACGATAGAAGTGCGAAGGTTAGGTTAGGTTAGGTTAGTTTAAGCTAGGTAGCGTCGTGAAACTACCAAAAACGACGTCATCTAACGAGATAGTGTTGTTTTATAGCGAGTATTAAACTGTGATAGGTGAAATGTTGTGAAAGCACACAAAACGGCATGAACAAGCCAAATACTGCGTGTTCTACCGTTACAAGTGCGAAACTGCTATATTGTGATATTCTCGTTAGAGCGCATGCAAGCATCGTGAAACCTTAAAGAACAATGTCATTTAGCGAGATACAACGTTCTGTACTGCAATGAGTTGGTGAAAAACTGTGAGGTTATGCAAATATTGTAATTGTGAACAAAACAGTGTAATAGAGCGTTTTTAGATACAAGTGCGAATGTTAGGTTAGGTTAAGATATGAACCGTCGTAAAACCGCATTAAACAATGTCACTTAGTGAGATGTAGTGTTTTTCAACATTACAAGTCGGGAACTACGATATCTAATGTGAAAGCGCATGAAACCGTTGTAATCTTGTAGAAAACATTGTAAAGTGGTGAGTAAAACGTTTTCTAACGATAGAAGTGCGAAGGTTAGGTTAGGTTAGTTTAAGCTAGGTAGCGTCGTGAAAGTACCAAAAACGACGTCATCTAACGAGATAGTGTTGTTTTATAGCGAGTATTAAACTGCGATAGGTGAAATGTTGTGAAAGCACACAAAACGGCATGAACAAGCCAAATACTGCGTGTTGTACCGTTACAAGTGCGAAACTGCTATGTTTTGACATTCTCGGTAAAGCGCATGCAAGTATCGTGAAACCTTAAAGAACGATGTCATTTAGCGAGATACAGCGTTCTGTACTGTAATAAGTTGGTGAGAAACTGTGAGGTCAAGCAAATATCGTAATTGTGAACGAAACAGTGTAATAGAGCGTTTTTTAATACAAGTGCGAATGTTAGGTTAGGTTAAGATATGAACCGTCGTAAAACCGCATTAAACAATGTCACTTGATGAGATGCAGTGTTTTTCACCATTACAAGTCGGGAACTGCGATATCTAATGTGAAAGCGCTTGCAAACGTCGTTAGGTTAGGTTAGGTTAGGTTAGGTTACGTTAGGTTAGGTTAGGTTAGGTTTGTTAGGTTAGGTTAGGTTAGGTTAGGTTAGGGATGTTAGGTAAGGTTTGGTTAGGTTAGGTTAGGTTAGGTTGGGTTAGGTAAGGTTAGGTTAGGTTAAGATATGAACCGCGCTAAAACCGCATTAAACAATGTCACTTAGTGAGATGCTGTGTTTTTCACCATTACAAGTCGGGAACTGCGATATCTAATGTGAAAGCGCTTGCAAACGTCGTTAGGTTAGGTTAGGTTAGGTTAGGTTAGGTTAGGTTAGGTTAGGTTAGGTTTGGTTAGGTTAGGTTAGGTTAGGTTATGTTAGGTTAGGTTGGGTTAGGTTAGGTTAGGTTAGGTTAGGTTAAGATATGAACCGCGCTAAAACCGCATTACACAATGTCACTTAGTGAGATGCAGTGTTTTTCACCTTTACAAGTTGGGAACTGCGATATCAATCAATCATGATTTATTTCAGCTTCAAAGACATTCAGTGGAGCTTGGTGGGTACGGACAAAAAGCCATAGATGAGGCTTGACAGGGTCCGTACCCCCGGGCTTGGCAAACGTGGCGTACAGAGTGGCGTACAATCGTGACGTACAAAGGCAAAAACGGGCACATAACAGTTATCTTCATTGCAACAACATAAGCGAGCTAGTGGAACTGAAAAATGTACACAATAAAGAGAAAAGGCACTGGTACAGTATACAGAGAAAAGGCACTGGTATACGAGAAAAGGCACTGGTACAGTATACAGAGATGCACTCGTTCAAAATGAAGGGGGAGAGAGAGATTCACAGGTACATTTTATCATCATACACATGCGAATTGAGTACGCGGAAGTGTTACTTATGTTTTTCGGATATGTTAAGTAGTAGCGGTAGCTGATATTTCAACATCTGTGTTGCGTAATTGGTTCGTGGTCTTGGTAATCTCCAGACTTCACGAGTCCTCAAAATTCGCACATGTACAGCGCGAGTTAGCGCCGACAATTCTGTGAAAAATGTGTCGTTATTTTTTATAGCCGACTTATAGCGATTGTTTAAAATTGTGTGATATAGCTCATGTACTGGGAATAAGTGCAGAGCCTTGAAAATCGGTTCCGTGTGGGCATCGTATGCGGCACTAACGATGTTACGAATGGCTTTCTTTTGAAGTTTGTGTAATTTCTGAACGTTGGTTTTGGTGGTCGTGCCCCAGACTAAGTGACAATAAGATAAGTTAGACAAAAATAGTGATTTATAAATTAACAATTTTATGTTTTGAGGCAGGACGTAACGAAACTTTGACAATATACCTACAGTTTTTGAAAGTTTATTTAAGGTGGCATTCACTTGATCTGTCCACGTCATATGCTCTTCAAAAATGACTCCCAGGCTTTTAGCAACGCGTGATAATTCTATAGTTGATGTACCTAACTTTAGACTGTTTGTGATGCCCAGCGTTTTGTTTTGAGGCCGAAATATAACAGCTTTCGTTTTAGCCGCGTTTAGGTTCAAAGAGTTGGCGATACTCCAAGTGTGAATTTTATTTAGGACGACGTTGCCTTTTTCAATGAGGTTTGAAGGGTCACGTCCTGTAATAAAAACACTTGTATCATCTGCGTAAATGATAAATTTAGTATTAGCACAAATATTTACTATATCATTCACATATAAATTAAAGAGCAATGGGCCCAAAATGCTACCCTGAGGTACACCAGCCTTAATTGGTTTGAATTCGGATACAAAACCATTAATAGTGACTTGCTGGTGGCGATGTTTAAAGTAAGAAATTATAAGTTTTAAGAAAGTGCCTCTAAAGCCATAATGCTGCAGTTTCTCAAACAAGGAATCGTGGTTAATTGAGTCAAATGCTTTTGAGTAGTCAATGAATATGCCTAGTGTACAGAGATGATCTTCGAAAGATTGTAAGATAAGCTCCTTTTGGCGTAATAGAGCCATCTCAGTGGAGCATCCCTTCCGGAAGCCAAACTGGCAAGGCGTAATAATGCTATGCTTCGTTGAAAAACTGGACATGCGTTTATATATCAATTTCTCAATGCATTTAGAAAAGACTGGAATAATTGAAATTGGCCTGTAATTGGAGAAATTATTGATGTCACCACCCTTGAATATTACAGTTACCTTTGACATCTGTAGTTGTTTGGGAAATGTGCCAACAGAAAACATGAGGTTAATAACATGTTCCAGAATTGGTGCGATAATATCGATTACAAATTTTATAGGTCTGATTTGGAAGTCATGAACATCCGTACACATACTGTTTTTTAGTGACAAAACAGATGTTATAATTTCATGCACAGAAGTCGGACACAAGAATGCGCTTTTCTGTATCGGTGCTGTTAAATATTGAATGCAATTCGGATCGTGCTTACTATTCACAAGTGATGTGAAAAAGTCGTTGAAGGAATTCGCCAAGCGTGCATTCGTTAATTCTTCGCCGTTACTATTAATTGATAAAGTGGATTGTTCTTGGGGGTCACCGTGTAGCACAGTGTTCAATCGTTTCCACATAAGGTGTGGCTTTTTAAGGACTTCTGGGGTGAAAAGATTGCTTAAGTAAATTTGTTTCGCTTCTCGGAGCTGTTTGTTCAGTTGGTTCCTGAAGCGCTTAAAAGCGTGTAAATCTGTTAAAGCTCTTGTTTTCATAAAGATCTGATACAGTTTGTCTTTTTCTTTCATGCTTTTGAGGTGTTCCCCGGTGACCCATGGCTTACGGGCTTTCCGAGCTCGTTTCGCTAATTTACGTGGAAAACATTGTTCATACGCTGCCTTAAAAACATTTATGAACTCATTGTACGCTGTCTCGGGTTCATCAACTTCTAATACTTTGCCCCAATCTGTTACACGCAAATGAGAGCGAAAGTTATTCAGCGTGAAAGAGTTTATCTGTCTGTAAGATTTAGTGGACGGGTGTCGTGACGCAGTGGAGGGTTTTGTTTGCGCCGATAGTAGATAAATGGGTAGGTGGTCGCTCACAGAAGAACTGATGACGCCAGAACTAAGATGCTCGGGTGAAATATTTGTAATAAAGACGTCTAGTAGTGTCGAAGAAGTTGGTTGTATTCGTGTAGGTAGACTGATTGCATTAATATAACTGTTCGCGTCCAAGATCCTAGAAAGTTCATCATGACTTGTTGATTGTTGCAAGCAGTCTATGTTTATGTCACCTCCTAGAATGACAGTGCTGGCATCATCATTAAAATAACTAAGGTAACTATCTAAAAATGTGAAGAAATTTGACACACTCGCATGAGGTGGACGGTACATAACGCTGTACACTTTAGCACCATTTTTGACAGTGAGAACCTCAAAATCAGCAGTGGCTCTTGAAAATTCTTCCACAATAACACAATTCATGCCATTTTTCACTAACATCATGACCCCGCCTCCTTTTTTAAAGCTGCGGTTTACGAAGAAAGAAGTATATCCTGGAATTTTGATCACTTCTGTAGCATCGCGATACCATGTCTCGGTAAACATCACGATCTCGAACTGAAAATCCATGCGCGATAACAAACATTGTATTTCTTCCTCTTTATTTCTAGCAGACTGTGTGTTAATATGCAGTGCAGAAAATGAATATTTGTTTTGTGACAACCTGCAAATTTCCGAGACCGACAAAACTCGGTTTTCCATATTTCATATCGGAAACGGTATGTACGTACTCGACTTACTCTATCTTATCAAGGTCGCTGAGCTTCGTGACGCGTAGGACACGTGACGACTCATTTTTCCTTGCAAAGATTTTGCCCTCTTTCGTCCAGCAGAAACGCCAGTTTTTGTCATTTTTCTTGCAAATTGTTTTTCCGAGAAGCACTTTCAATGCGGGACACAGGTGCTCGTTTATGAAGATAGGATGGCGTTCCTGGTGTCCGATGTCGGCCGTGGTCAAACGTTTCTGTCGTGTTTTTTCAAGCAAGGCATTTCGTTTTGAGCGGCTATGAAACTGCACTACAATATTTTGTCGTGAAGCGTCCCGTGTTGGTACACGGTGGCAAGCCTCAATGTCACTTTCGGAAACAGGTTCATTTACTGAATTTCCAATAGCTGCAAGTACGCTTTTCAGGTTTTCGTTTTGTGTCATGGGAACACCCTTAATCTCAATGTTCCTATTTCTAGAGTACTGTTCTAGTTGAGTGATCCTAAGTTCATTCTCAGTCACTTTGTTTCTTAGAAGCGCGCATTCATCCGTGAGGGAGCTGTTGGCTGCCTTCAATTCGGCATTTTCAGTTTCAATTTTTTTCAGCTGGTTTGCCATATCCTCAAAAGCATTATTCATGAAATCAAGGGAAGTTTTGATCTCACGATGCTCCTTCCGCAGCTCCCTCTCGAGCGACTGACGCATCTCAGTCAGGTCATGTCTTAAATCCTTCACAAGTTTGTACACCTCTGAGCGGGATAAGGTCATGGCAAAAAGACAGTACAATACACTTGGATGGCAGCAGCAGCGACAGTAAAAAAAAAAAAAAAAAAAAAAAAATTTACAAAAGAATTTCAGACCTGCGATCAGTAGAAAGGTAGGTATAAGCGACGTTCCAAGACTGCCGCCGCTGCTGCCAAGTGAAGGACGTCGGCCGATGATCCTCTTGAAATACTTGTGAGCCCTGGCGGCACAGTCGCTCCCTGAAGTGACGTCACAGACGATTGTGACCGACGCCGCCCTTCCGGAAAAGAGCGAAAGATGTTGCCACCAAGACAAGCTTCACGTGCGTGTCGACGATAGTATCTGCGATCAGTAGAAAGGTAGGTATAAGCGACGTTCCAAGACTGCCGCCGCTGCTGCCAAGTGAAGGACGTCGGCCGATGATCCTCTTGAAATACTTGTGAGCCCTGGCGGCACAGTCGCTCCCTGAAGTGACGTCACAGACGATTGTGACCGACGCCGCCCTTCCGGAAAAGAGCGAAAGATGTTGCCACCAAGACAAGCTTCACGTGCGTGTCGACGATAGTATCTGCGATCAGTAGAAAGGTAGGTATAAGCGACGTTCCAAGACTGCCGCCGCTGCTGCCAAGTCTAATGTGAAAGCGCTTGAAACCGTCGTATTGTTGTAGAAAGCAATGTAAAGTAGCGAGTAAAACGTTTTCTAACGATAGAAGTGCGAAGGTTATGTTAGGTTGAGTTATGTTAGTTTAAGCTAGGTAGCGTCGTGAAACTACCAAAAACAACGTCATCTAACGAGATAGTGTTGTTTTATTGCGAGTACGAAACTGCGATAGGTGAAATGTTGTGAAAGCACACAAAACGGCATGAACAAGCCAAATACTGCGTGTTGTACCGTTACAAGTGCGAAACTGCTATGTTGTGATATTCTCGTTAAAGCGCATGCAAGCATCGTGAAACCTTAAAGAACGATGTCATTTAGCGAGATACAGCGTTCTGTACTGCAATAAGTTGGTGAAAAACTGTGAGGTTATGCAAATATCCTAATTGTGAACGAAACAGTGTAATAGAGCGTTTTTTAATACAAGTGCGAATGTTAGGTTAGGTTAAGATATGAACCGTCGTAAAACCGCATTAAACAATGTCACTTGATGAGATGCAGTGTTTTTCACCATTACAAGTCGGGAACTGCGATATCTAATGTGAAAGCGCTTGCAAACGTCGTTAGGTTAGGTTAGGTTAGGTTACGTTAGGTTAGGTTAGGTTAGGTTTGGTTAGGTTAGGTTAGGTTAGGTTAGGTTAGGTTAGGTTACGTTAGGTTGGGTTTGGTTAGGTTAGGTTAGGTTAGGTTATGTTAGGTTAGGTTGGGTTAGGTTAGGTTAGGTTAGGTTAGGTTAAGATATGAACCGCGCTAAAACCGCAATAAACAATGTCACTTAGTGAGATGCAGTGTTTTTCACCTTTACAAGTTGGGAACTGCGATATCTAATGTGAAAGCGCATGAAACCGTCGTAATCTTGTAGAAAACATTGTAAAGTGGTGAGTAAAACGTTTTCTAACGATAGAAGTGCGAAGGTTAGGTTTGGTTAGGTTAGTTTAAGCTAGGTAGCGTCGTAAAACTACCAAAAACGACGTCATCTAACGAGATAGTGTTGTTTTATAGCGAGTATTAAACTGCGATAGGTGAAATGTTGTGAAAGCACACAAAACGGCATGAACAAGCCAAATACTGCGTGTTCTACCGTTACAAGTGCGAAACTGCTATATTGTGATATTCTCGTTAGAGCGCATGCAAGCATCGTGAAACCTTAAAGAACAATGTCATTTAGCGAGATACAACGTTCTGTACTGCAATGAGTTGGTGAAAAACTGTGAGGTTATGCAAATATTGTAATTGTGAACAAAACAGTGTAATAGAGCGTTTTTAGATACAAGTGCGAATGTTAGGTTAGGTTAAGATATGAACCGTCGTAAAACCGCATTAAACAATGTCACTTAGTGAGATGTAGTGTTTTTCAACATTACAAGTCGGGAACTACGATATCTAATGTGAAAGCGCATGAAACCGTCGTAATCTTGTAGAAAACATTGTAAAGTGGTGAGTAAAACGTTTTCTAACGATAGAAGTGCGAAGGTTAGGTTAGGTTAGTTTAAGCTAGGTAGCGTCGTGAAAGTACCAAAAACGACGTCATCTAACGAGATAGTGTTGTTTTATAGCGAGTATTAAACTGCGATAGGTGAAATGTTGTGAAAGCACACAAAACGGCATGAACAAGCCAAATACTGCGTGTTGTACCGTTACAAGTGCGAAACTGCTATGTTTTGACATTCTCGGTAAAGCGCATGCAAGTATCGTGAAACCTTAAGAAACGATGTCATTTAGCAAGATACAGCGTTCTGTACTGTAATAAGTTGGTGAGAAACTGTGAGGGCAAGCAAATATCGTAATTGTGAACGAAACAGTGTAATAGAGCGTTTTTTAATACAAGTGCGAATGTTAGGTTAGGTTAAGATATGAACCGTCGTAAAACCGCATTAAACAATGTCACTTGATGAGATGCAGTGTTTTTCACCATTACAAGTCGCGAACTGCGATATCTAATGTGAAAGCGCTTGCAAACGTCGTTAGGTTAGGTTAGGTTAGGTTAGGTTACGTTAGGTTAGGTTAGGTTAGGTTTGGTTAGGTTAGGTTAGATTAGGTTAGGTTAGGTTAGGTTATGTTAGGTTAGGTTGGGTTAGGTTAGGTTAGGTTAGGTTAGGTTAAGATATGAACCGCGCTAAAACCGCATTACACAATGTCACTTAGTGAGATGCAGTGTTTTTCTCCTTTACAAGTTGGGAACTGCGATATCTAATGTGAAAGCGCTTGAAACCGTCGTATTGTTGTAGAAAGCAATGTGAAGTAGCGAGTAAAACGTTTTCTAACGATAGAAGTGCGAAGGTTATGTTAGGTTGAGTTATGTTAGTTTAAGCTAGGTAGCGTCGTGAAACTACCAAAAACAACGTCATCTAACGAGATAGTGTTGTTTTATTGCGAGTACGAAACTGCGATAGGTGAAATGTTGTGAAAGCACACAAAACGGCATGAACAAGCCAAATACTGCGTGTTGTACCGTTACAAGTGCGAAACTGCTATGTTGTGATATTCTCGTTAAAGCGCATGCAAGCATCGTGAAACCTTAAAGAACGATGTCATTTAGCGAGATACAGCGTTCTGTACTGCAATAAGTTGGTGAAAAACTGTGAGGTTATGCAAATATCCTAATTGTGAACGAAACAGTGTAATAGAGCGTTTTTTAATACAAGTGCGAATGTTAGGTTAGGTTAAGATATGAACCGTCGTAAAACCGCATTAAACAATGTCACTTAGTGAGATGCAGTGTTTTTCACCATTACAAGTCGGGAACTGCGATATCTAATGTGAAAGCGCTTGCAAACGTCGTTAGGTTAGGTTAGGTTAGGTTAGGTTAGGTTAGGTTAGGTTACGTTAGGTTAGGTTAGGTTAGGTTTGGTTAGGTTAGGTTAGGTTAGGTTAGGTTAGGTTAGGTTAGGGATGTTAGGTAAGGTTTGGTTAGGTTAGGTTAGGTCAGGTTGGGTTAGGTAAGGTTAGGTTAGGTTAAGATATGAACCGCGCTAAAACCGCATTAAACAATGTCACTTAGTGAGATGCTGTGTTTTTCACCATTACAAGTCGGGAACTGCGATATCTAATGCGAAAGAGCTTGCAAACGTCGTTAGGTTAGGTTAGGTTAGGTTAGGTTAGGTTACGTTAGGTTAGGTTTGGTTAGGTTAGGTTAGGTTAGGTTATGTTAGGTTAGGTTGGGTTAGGTTAGGTTAGGTTAGGTTAAGATATGAACCGCGCTAAAACCACATTAAACAATGTCACTTAGTGAGATGCAGTGTTTTTCACCTTTACACGTTGGGAACTGCGATATCTAATGTGAAAGCGCATGAAACCGTCGTAATCTTGTAGAAAACATTGTAAAGTGGTGAGTAAAACGTTTTCTAACGATAGAAGTGCGAAGGTTAGGTTAGGTTAGGTTAGGTTAGTTTAAGCTAGGTAGCGTCGTGAAACTACCAAAAACGACGTCATCTAACGAGATAGTGTTGTTTTATAGCGAGTAATAAACTGCGATAGGTGAAATGTTGTGAAAGCACACAAAACGGCATGAACAAGCCAAATACTGCGTGTTCTACCGTTACAAGTGTGAAACTGCTATATTGTGATATTCTCGTTAAAGCGCATGCAAGCATCGTGAAACCTTAAAGAACAATGTCATTTAGCGAGATACAACGTTCTGTACTGCAATAAGTTGGTGAAAAACTGTGAGGTTATGCAAATATTGTAATTGTGAACAAAACAGTGTAATAGAGCGTTTTTAGATACAAGTGCGAATGTTAGGTTAGGTTAAGATATGAACCGTCGTAAAACCGCATTAAACAATGTCACTTAGTGAGATGTAGTGTTTTTCAACATTACAAGTCGGGAACTACGATATCTAATGTGAAAGCGCATGAAACCGTCGTAATCTTGTAGAAAACATTGTAAAGTGGTGAGTAAAACGTTTTCTAACGATAAAAGTGCGAAGGTTAGCTTGAGTTATGTTAGTTTAAGCTATGTAGCGTCGTGAGACCACCAAAAAGGACGTCAACGAACGAGATAGCGTTGTTTTATTGCATGTACGTAACTGCAATAGGTGAAATGTTGTGAAAGCACACAAAACGGCATGAACAAGCCAAATACTGCGTGTTGTACCGTTACAAGTGCGAAACTGCTATGTTTTGATATTCTCGTTAAAGCGCATGCAAGCATCGTGAAACCTTAAAGAACGATGTCATTTAGCGAGATACAGCGTTCTGTACTGCAATAAGTTGGTGAAAAACTGTGAGGTTATGCAAATATCCTAATTGTGAACGAAACAGTGTAATAGAGCGTTTTTTAATACAAGTGCGAATGTTAGGTTAGGTTAAGATATGAACCGTCGTAAAACCGCATTAAACAATGTCACTTAGTGAGATGCAGTGTTTTTCACCTTTACAAGTTGGGAACTGCGATATCTAATGTGAAAGCGCTTGAAACCGTCGTATTGTTGTAGAAAGCAATGTAAAGTAGCGAGTAAAACGTTTTCTAACGATAGAAGTGCGAAGGTTATGTTAGGTTGAGTTATGTTAGTTTAAGCTAGGTAGCGTCGTGAAACTACCAAAAACAACGTCATCTAACGAGATAGTGTTGTTTTATCGCGAGTACGAAACTGCGATAGGTGAAATGTTGTGAAAGCACACAAAACGGCATGAACAAGCCAAATACTGCGTGTTGTACCGTTACAAGTGCGAAACTGCTATGTTGTGATATTCTCGTTAAAGCGCATGCAAGCATCGTGAAACCTTAAAGAACGATGTCATTTAGCGAGATACAGCGTTCTGTACTGCAATAAGTTGGTGAAAAACTGTGAGGTTATGCAAATATCCTAATTGTGAACGAAACAGTGTAATAGAGCGTTTTTTAATACAAGTGCGAATGTTAGGTTAGTGCCAAGTGGTGGTTCAGTGCCAAGACCCATAAGGAATTGTGCCCGTTCCGGACTATAGTTTCTGAGCGAGGAACCTGGCAACGTGAGGTGGGAGTGTTTCTGCAAAGGTTCTTGGGCCTTCTCGACGTCGACGACCCCTACCTCATAAGGGCGCCAGGTACTGTTTCTACCTTTCTCCAGGATGAGTGTCCAGAAGGTGTGCGCGCTTTTTCCATAGACATTAAGGACTTATATTATTCGCTCCCTCAGGAAGAAGTGTGTACTGAAGTAGGCTATTGCATAGACAGATTCGGGGTTCTTAAGTTCCAAAACGCCTGTGGAATCACTGTCCATCGGTTTTTAGCACTTTTAAAGTTTTATATGCAATCGACCTTCATCTGCCTGGATGATAAGCTTTTTATACAACGTAAAGGAGTGTGCATAGGGTCTTGCATCGCCCCCATTCTGAGTGACCTTTTATTGGCTAGCTTTGACCGCAATCTAGAGAGCAAGCTAGATCAGACGAGCACGGTAAAAGTGATGCGCTACGTGGATGATTTTTTAATTTTTTACCGCACTAACCCACCTGACGCGCAGCCTGCTGCTTCTAAAATAATTGACGTGTTCCGCGCAGAATTAAGTTCTTTTGAATTGAAGACTGAGCATCCTTCAAATAACAAACTACGCTTTTTAGACTTAGAACTGTCGTTCTCAAACAGCCACGTGTGTTGGGGTTACGCACCCAGGTCAAAAAAGGCCCTTCTTCCCTTTTCTTCGGCGCACTCAAAAATTGTTAAACGTGGCATTGCAAGAGCTTGCATGAAGGCGGCGCTCTACAGGTCCTGTGACCACCAAGTTGAAAAGTGTTTCTTTTCGCAAGTTGACCGCCTGAAGCTTGCAGGTTTTCCTGCAACGCTTTTGACTAGTATTGCTGAAAGCCTAGTAGCAGTCTGTAAGGACAAGCGCCTGGCCACTGTGCAGTCTGAAAATAGCCGGCTAAAAAGCGTAGCAGTTATCCCCTATGTGCACAAGGTAGCGCACAATTTAAAAAAAGTTGTCGCCAGGGCAGGCATTAAGCTGCTATTTTCTGCCCAAAATAAGCTAGGCAGCTTATGCCAGCATGTTAATCGTGAGGCACCGTACAAAAAAGGATGTACTAAGAAGCACAGGCACAAGTTTGTGAAATGTCGTCATGGCGTGGTCTACAAGATTCCTCTTTCCTGTGGTCGGTGTTATATAGGGCAAACGGGCCGTTGTGCTAATGACCGCTTGCGCGAGCATTCAAACAAAGTTCATAATCGCGCTACAGATAGTCAGCTTTCCCTTCACTGTAACAACTGCGGCTGCCACCCTTCTTTTAAAGATACCATTTTCTTATCATACTACCACGATGAACGTGCACGTCTCATTTCGGAAGCTTTTCACATTCATAACAGTGGTGAGGCATGTGTTAGCCTCCCTTCCATTTCCCTCCTTCCGAAGGAAATCAATTTTCTGTCAAACTAATTTTTTGTTGGAATGCCTCTGCGCAGGCTCACATGCCGCTGCGTAGGCTGTTTTTTGCGATAGTGCTGTGGTATATATGTATGCTGACTGAAGAAATAAACATATTTGGTTGCTAGTCAGCGCCCTGTCCTGTTGTCCTTTCTTTTCTTGTCCCGTCTTTTTAGCGCTGTTTTTTAACTTCTGTTAACTAGAATATCACAATATAGCAGTTTCGCACTTGTAACGGTAGAACACGCAGTATTTGGCTTGTTCATGCCGTTTTGTGTGCTTTCACAACATTTCACCTATCGCAGTTTAATACTCGTAGTAAAACAACACTATCTCATTAGATGACGTCGTTTTTGGTAGTTTCACGACGCTACCTAGCCTAAACTAACCTAACCTAACCTAACCTTCGCACTTCTATCGTTAGAAAACGTTTTACTCGCAACTTTACAATGTTTTCTACAAGATTACGACGGTTTCATGCGCTTTCACATTAGATATCGTAGTTCCCGACTTGTAATGTTGAAAAACACTACATCTCACTAAGTGACATTGTTTAATGCGGTTTTACGATGGTTGATATGTCAACCTAACCTAACATTCGCACTTGTATCTAAAGATGCTCAATTACACTGTTTCGTTCACAATTACGATATTTGCTTGACCTCACTGTTTCTCACCAACTTATTACAGTACAGAACGCTGTATCTCGCTAAATGACATCGTTCTTTAAGGTTTCACGATACTTGCATGCGCTTTACCGAGAATGTCACAACATAGCAGTTTCGCACTTGTAACGGTACAACACGCAGTATTTGGCTTGTTCATGCCGTTTTGTGTGCTTTCACAACATTTCACCTATCGCAGTTTAATACTCGCTATAAAACAACACTATCTCGTTAGATGACGTCGTTTTTGGTGGTTTCACGACGCTACCTAGCTTAAACTAACATAACTCAACCTAACATAACCTTCGCACTTCTATCGTTAGAAAACGTTTTACCCGCTACTCTACATTGCTTTCTACAACATTACGACGGTTTCAAGCGCTTTCACATTAGATATCGCAGTTTCCAACTTGTAAAGGTGAAAAACACTGCATCTCACTAAGTGACATTGTTTAATGCGGTTTTAGCGCGGTTCATATCTTAACCTAACCTAGCCTAACCTAACCTAACCCAACCTAACCTAACCTAACCTAACCTAACCTAACCTAACCAAACCTAACCTAACGTAACCTAACCTAACCTAACCTAACCTAACGACGTTTGCAAGCGCTTTCACATTAGATATCGCAGTTCCCGACTTGTAATGGTGAAAAACACAGCATCTCACTAAGTGACATTGTTTAATGCGGTTTTAGCGCGGTTCATATCTTAACCTAACCTAACCTTACCTAACCCAACCTAACCTAACCTAACCTAACCAAACCTTACCTAACATCCCTAACCTAACCTAACCTAACCTAACCAAACCTAACCTAACCTAACCTAACGTAACCTAACCTAACCTAACCTAACCTAACCTAACCTAACGACGTTTGCAAGCGCTTTCACATTAGATATCGCAGTTCCCGACTTGTAATGGTGAAAAACGCTGCATCTCACTAAGTGACATTGTTTAATGCGGTTTTACGACGGTTCATATCTTAACCTAACCTAACATTCGCACTTGTATTAAAAAACGCTCTATTACACTGTTTCGTTCACAATTAGGATATTTGCATAACCTCACAGTTTTTCACCAACTTATAGCAGTACAGAACGCTGTATCTCGCTAAATGACATCGTTCTTTAAGGTTTCACGATGCTTGCATGCGCTTTAACGAGAATATCACAACATAGCAGTTTCGCACTCGTAACGGTACAACACGCAGTATTTGGCTTGTTCATGCCGTTTTGTGTGCTTTCACAACATTTCACCTATCGCAGTTTCGTACTCGCAATAAAACAACACTATCTCGTTAGATGACGTTGTTTTTGGTAGTTTCACGACGCTACCTAGCTTAAACTAACATAACTCAACCTAACATAGTCTTCGCACTTCTATCGTTAGAAAACGTTTTACTCGCTGCTTTACATTGCTTTCTACAACAATACGACGGTTTCAAGCGCTTTCACATTAGATATCACAGTTCCCAACTTGTAAAGGTGAAAAACACTGCATCTCACTAAGTGACATTGTTTAATGCGGTTTTACGACGGTTCATACCTTAACCTAACGTAACCTAACCTAACCTAACCTAACCTTACCTAACCTAACCTAACCTAACCTAACCCAACCCAACCCAACCTAACCTAACCTAACCTAACCTAAACTAACCTAACCCAACCTAACCTAACCTAACCTAACCTAACCCAACCCAACCCAACCCAACCTAACCTAACCTAAGCTAACCTATCCAAACCTAACCTAACTTAACCTAACCTAACGTAACCTAACCTAACCTAACCTATTCTAACGTAACCTAACCTTTCCTGACCTAACCTAACCTAACGTAACCTAACCTAACCTAACCTAACATAACCTAACCTAACCCAACCTAACCTAACCTAACCTAACCTAACCCAACCCAACCCAACCCAACCTAACCTAACCTAAGCTAACCTATCCAAACCTAACCTAACTTAACCTAACCTAACGTAACCTAACCTAACCTAACCTATTCTAACGTAACCTAACCTTTCCTGACCTAACCTAACCTAACGTAACCTAACCTAACCTAACCTAACATAACCTAACGTAACCTAACCTAACCTCATCATCATCATCATCAGCCTGACTACGTCCACTGCAGGACAAAGGCCTCTCCCATGTTCCGCCAGTTAACCCGGTCCTGTGCTTGCTGCTGCCAATTTATACCCGCAAACTTCTTAATCTCATCTGCCCACCTAACCTTCTGTCTCCCCCTAACCCGCTTCCCTTCTCTGGGAATCCAGTCAGTTACCCTTAATGACCAGCGGTTATCCCGTCTACGCGCTACATGCCCTGCCCATGTCCATTTCTTCTTCTTGATTTCAGCTATGATATCCTTAACCCCCGTTTGTTCCCTAATCCACTCTGCTCTCTTCTTGTCTCTTAAGGTTACACCTACCATTTTTCTTTCCATTGCTCGCTGCGTCGTCCTCAATTTAAGCTGAACCCTCTTTGTAAGTCTCCAGGTTTCTGCTCCGTAGCTAAGTACCGGCAAGATACAGCTGTTATATACCTTCCTCTTGAGGGATAGTGGCAAACTACCTGTCATAATTTGAGAGTGCTTGCCAAATGTGCTCCACCCTATTCTTATTCTTCTAGTTACTTCAGTCTCGTGGTTCGGCTCTGCGGTTATTACCTGCCCTAAGTAGACATAGTCTTTTACAACTTCAAGTGCACTATTACCTATCTCGAAGCGCTGCTCCTTGCCGAGGTTGTTGTACATTACTTTCGTTTTCTGCAGATTAATTTTAAGACCCACCTTTCTGCTCTCCTTGTCTAGCTCCGTAATCATGAGTTGCAATTCGTCCCCCGAGTTACTCAGCAATGCAATGTCATCGGCGAAGCGCAGGTTACTAAGGTACTCTCCATTGACTCTTATCCCTAACTGTTCCCATTCTAGGTTTCTGAAAACCTCCTGTAAGCACGCGGTAAATAGCATTGGGGAAATTGTGTCCCCCTGCCTTACACCCTTCTTGATTGGTATTTTGTTGCTTTCTTTATGAAGCACTATGGTAGCAGTTGATCCCCTGTAGATTTCTTCCAGAATATTTATATATACTTCATCTACGCCCTGATTCCGCAGTGTTTGCATGACGGCTGATATTTCTACTGAATCAAACGCTTTCTCGTAATCTATGAAGGCTATGTATAGGGGTTGGTTATACTCTGAGCATTTCTCTATTACCTGATTGATAGTATGAATGTGGTCAATTGTTGAGTAGCCTGTTCGAAATCCTGCTTGTTCCTTTGGTTGATTGAATTCTAATGTTTTCTTTACTCTGTTAGCAATTACCTTTGTAAATAGCTTGTATACTACAGAGAGCAAGCTGATCGGCCTGTAATTCTTCAAGTCCTTGTCATCTCCTTTCTTATGTATTAAGATGATGTTAGCGTTCTTCCAAGACTCTGGTACTCTTCCCGTCAGGAGACACCTCGTAAACAGAGTGGCTAGTTTTTCTAACACAATCTGTCCTCCATCTTCAGATCTGCTGAAAGATGGAGGAAAGATGAACCTAACCTAACCTAACCTAACCTAACGTAACCTAACCTAACCTAACCCAACCTAACCCAACCCAACCCAACCCAACCCAACAACACCCAACCCAACCTAACCTAACCTAACCTAACCTTACCTAACCTAACCAAATTATCCTTACCTAACCTAACCTAACCTAACGTAACCTAACCTAACCTAACCTAACCTAACGTAACCTAACCTAACCTAACGTAACCTAACCTAACCTAACCTAACCCAACCTAACCTAACCTAACCTAACCTAACCCAACTCAACCTAACCTAACCTAATCTAACCTAACCTAACCTAACCTAACCTAACAAAACCTAACCTAACCTAACCTAACCTAACCTAACCTAACCTAACGACGGTTGCAAGCGCTTTCACATTAGATATCGCAGTTCCCGACTTTTAATGGTGAAAAACACTGCATCTCACTAATTGACATTGTTTAATGCGGTTTTACGACGGTTCATATCTTAACCTAACCTAACATTCGCACTTGTATCTAAAACCGCTCTATTACACTGTTTTGTTCACAATTACCATATTTGCATAACCTCACAGTTTTTCACCAACTTATTGCAGTACAGAACGTTGTATCTCGCTAAATGACATTGTTCTTTAAGGTTTCACGATGCTTGCATGCGCTTTAACGAGAATATCACAATATAGCAGTTTCGCACTTGTAACGGTAGAACACGCAGTATTTGGCTTGTTCATGCCGTTTTGTGTGCTTTCACAACATTTCACCTATCGCAGTTTAATACTCGCTATAAAACAACACTATCTCGTTAGATGACGTCGTTTTTGGTAGTTTCACGACGCTACCTAGCTTAAACTAACCTAACCTAACCTAACCTTCGCACTTCTATCGTTAGAAAACGTTTTACTCGCAACTTTACAATGTTTTCTACAAGATTACGACGGTTTCATGCGCTTTCACATTAGATATCGTAGTTCCCGACTTGTAATGTTGAAAAACACTACATCTCACTAAGTGACATTGTTTAATGCGGTTTTACGACGGTTGATATGTCAACCTAACCTAACATTCGCACTTGTATCTAAAGACGCTCAATTACACTGTTTCGTTCACAATTACGATATTTGCTTGACCTCACAGTTTCTCACCAACTTATTACAGTACAGAACGCTGTACCTCGCTAAATGACATCGTTCTTTAAGGTTTCACGATACTTGCATGCGCTTTACCGAGAATGTCAAAACATAGCAGTTTCGCACTTGTAACGGTACAACACGCAGTATTTGGCTTGTTCATGCCGTTTTGTGTGCTTTCACATTTTACCTATCGCAGTTTCGT
Organism: Rhipicephalus microplus; assembly: GCF_043290135.1. Lineage (NCBI taxonomy): Eukaryota > Metazoa > Arthropoda > Arachnida > Ixodida > Ixodidae > Rhipicephalus > Rhipicephalus microplus. The sequence continues at coordinate 238,984,801 of NC_134703.1, forward strand.
ACTCGCTATAAAACAACACTATCTCGTTATATGACGTCGTTTTTGGTGGTTTCACGACGCTACCTAGCTTAAACTAACATAACTCAACCTAACATTACCTTCGCACTTCTATCGTTAGAAAACGTTTTACTCGCTACTTTACATTGCTTTCTACAACATTACGACGGTTTCCAGCGCTTTCACATTAGATATCGCAGTTCCCAACTTGTAAAGGTGAAAAACACTGCATCTCACTAAGTGACATTGTTTATTGCGGTTTTACAACGGTTCATACCTTAACCTAACGTAACCTAACCTAACCTAACCCAACCTAACCTAACATAACCTAACCTAACCTAACCTAACCAAACCTAACCTAACGTAACCTAACCTAACCTAACCTAACCTAACCTAACCTAACGACGTTTGCAAGCGCTTTCACATTAGATATCGCAGTTCCCGACTTGTAATGGTGAAAAACACTGCATCTCTCTAAGTGACATTGTTTAATGCGGTTTTACGACGGTTCATATCTTAACCTAACCTAACATTCGTACTTGTATTGAAAAACGCTCTATTACACTGTTTCGTTCACAATTACGATATTTGCATAACCTCACAGTTTTTCACCAACTTATTGCAGTACAGAACGCTTTATCTCGCTAAATGACATTGTTCTTTAAGGTTTCACGATGCTTGCATGCGCTTTAACGAGAATATCACAATATAGCAGTTTCGCACTTGTAACGGTAGAACACGCAGTATTTGGCTTGTTCATGCCGTTTTGTGTGCTTTCACAACATTTCACCTATCGCAGTTTAATACTCGCAATAAAACAACACTATCTCTTTAGATGACGTCGTTTTTGGTAGTTTCACGACGCTACCTAGCCTAAACTAACCTAACCTAACCTAACCTTCGCACTTCTATCGTTAGAAAACGTTTTACTCGCAACTTTACAATGTTTTCTACAAGATTACGACGGTTTCATGCGCTTTCACATTAGATATCGTAGTTCCCGACTTGTAAAGGTGAAAAACACTGCATCTCACTAAGTGACATTGTTTAATGCGGTTTTAGCGCGGTTCGTATCTTAACCTAACCTAACCTAACCTAACCTAACCCAACCTAACCTAACATAACCTAACCTAACCTAACCTAACCAAACCTAACCTAACGTAACCTAACCTAACCTAACCTAACGACGTTTGCAAGCGCTTTCACATTAGATATCGCAGTTCCCAACTTGTAAAGGTGAAAAACACTGCATCTCACTAAGTGACATTGTTTAATGCGGTTTTACGACGGTTCATATCTTAACCTAACCTAACATTCGTACTTGTATGGAAAAACGCTCTATTACACTGTTTCGTTCACAATTACGATATTTGCATAACCTCACAGTTTTTCACCAACTTATTGCAGTACAGAACGCTGTATCTCGCTAAATGACATCGTTCTTTAAGGTTTCACGATGGTTGCATGCGCTTTAACAAGAATATCACATTATAGCAGTTTCGCACCTGTAACGGTACAACACGCAGTATCTGGCTTGTTCAAGCCGTTTTGTGTGCTTTCACAACATTTCACCTATTGCAGTTACGTACATGCAATAAAACAACGCTATCTCGTTAGATGACGTTGTTTTTGGTAGTTTCAAGACGCTACCTAGCTTAAACTAACATAACTCAACCTAACATAACCTTCGCACTTCTATCGTTAGAAAACGTTTTACTCGCTACTTTACATTGCTTTCTACAACAATACGACGGTTTCAAGCGCTTTCACAATAGATATCACAGTTCCCAACTTGTAAAGGTGAAAAACACTGCATCTCACTAAGTGACATTGTTTAATGCGGTTTTACGACGGTTCATACCTTAACCTAACGTAACCTAACCTAACCTAACCTAACCTTACCTAACCTAACCTAACCTAACCCAACCCAACCCAACCTAACCTAACCTAACCTAACCTAACCTAAACTAACCTAACCCAACCTAACCTAACCTAACCTAACCCAACCCAACCCAACCCAACCTAACCTAACCTAAGCTAACCTAACCAAACCTAACCTAACTTAACCTAACCTAACGTAACCTAACCTAACCTAACCTATTCTAACGTAACCTAACCTTTCCTGACCTAACCTAACCTAACGTAACCTAACCTAACCTAACCTAACATAACCTAACGTAACCTAACCTAACCTAACCTAACCTAACGTAACCTAACCTAACCTAACCTAACCCAACCCAACCCAACCCAACCCAAACCAACAACACCCAACCCAACCTAACCTAATCTAACCTAACCTTACCTAACCTAACCAAATTATCCTTACCTAACCTAACCTAACCTAACGTAACCTAACCTAACCTAACCTAACGTAACCTAACCTAACCTAACGTAACCTAACCTAACCTAACCTAACCCAACCTAACCTAACTTAACCTAACCTAACCCAACTCAACCCAACCTAACCTAATCTAACCTAACCTAACCTAACCTAACCTAACAAAACCTAACCTAACCTAACCTAACCTACCTAACGACGGTTGCAAGCGCTTTCACATTAGATATCGCAGTTCCCGACTTTTAATGGTGAAAAACACTGCATCTCACTAATTGACATTGTTTAATGCGGTTTTACGACGGTTCATATCTTAACCTAACCTAACATTCGCACTTGTATCTAAAACCGCTCTATTACACTGTTTTGTTCACAATTACCATATTTGCATAACCTCACAGTTTTTCACCAACTTATTGCAGTACAGAACGTTGTATCTCGCTAAATGACATTGTTCTTTAAGGTTTCACGATGCTTGCATGCGCTTTAACGAGAATATCACAATATAGCAGTTTCGCACTTGTAACGGTAGAACACGCAGTATTTGGCTTGTTCATGCCGTTTTGTGTGCTTTCACAACATATCACCTATCGCAGTTTAATACTCGCAATAAAACAACACTATCTCTTTAGATGACGTCGTTTTTGGTAGTTTCACGACGCTACCTAGCCTAAACTAACCTAACCTAACCTAACCTTCGCACTTCTATCGTTAGAAAACGTTTTACTCGCAACTTTACAATGTTTTCTACAAGATTACGACGGTTTCATGCGCTTTCACATTAGATATCGTAGTTCCCGACTTGCAATGTTGAAAAACACTACATCTCTCTAAGTGACATTGTTTAATGCGGTTTTACGACGGTTGATATATCAACCTAACCTAACATTCGCACTTGTATCTAAAGACGCTCAATTACACTGTTTCGTTCACAATTACGATATTTGCTTGACCTCACAGTTTCTCACCAACTTATTACAGTACAGAACGCTGTATCTCGCTAAATGACATCGTTCTTTAAGGTTTCACGATACTTGCATGCGCTTTACCGAGAATGTCACAACATAGCAGTTTCGCACTTGTAACGGTACAACACGCAGTATTTGGCTTGTTCATGCCGTTTTGTGTGCTTTCACAACATTTTACCTATCGCAGTTTCGTACTCGCAATAAACAACACTATCTCGTTAGATGACGTCGTTTTTGGTGGTTTCACGACGCTACCTAGCTTAAACTAACATAACTCAACCTAACATAACCTTCGCACTTCTATCGTTAGAAAACGTTTTACTCGCTACTTTACATTGCTTTCTACAACATTACGACGGTTTCAAGCGCTTTCACATTAGATATCGCAGTTCCCAACTTGTAAAGGTGTAAAACACTGCATCTCACTAAGTGACATTGTTTAATGCGGTTTTACGACGGTTCATACCTTAACCTAACGTAACCTAACCTAACCTAACCCAACCTAACCTAACATAACCTAACCTAACCTAACCTAACCAAACCTAACCTAGCGTAACCTAACCTAACCTAACGACGTTTGCAAGCGCTTTCACATTAGATATCGCAGTTCCCGACTTTTAATGGTGAAAAACACTGCATCTCACTAATTGACATTTGTTTAATGCGGTTTTACGACGGTTCATATCTTAACCTAACCTAACATTCGCACTTGTATCTAAAAACGCTCTATTACACTGTTTTGTTCACAATTACCATATTTGCATAACCTCACAGTTTCTCACCAACTTATTGCAGTACAGAACGTTGTATCTCGCTAAATGACATTGTTCTTTAAGGTTTCACGATGCTTGCATGCGCTTTAACGAGAATATCACAATATAGCAGTTTCGCACTTGTAACGGTAGAACACGCAGTATTTGGCTTGTTCATGCCGTTTTGTGTGCTTTCACAACATTTCACCTATCGCAGTTTAATACTCGCTATAAAACAACACTATCTCGTTAGATGACGTCGTTTTTGGTAGTTTCACGACGCTACCTAGCTTAAACTAACCTAACCTAACCTAACCTTCGCACTTCTATCGTTAGAAAACGTTTTACTCACCACTTTACAATGTTTTCTACAAGATTACGACGGTTTCATGCGCTTTCACATTAGATATCGTAGTTCCCGACTTGTAATGTTGAAAAACACTACATCTCACTAAGTGACATTGTTTAATGCGGTTTTACGACGGTTCATATCTTAACCTAACCTAACATTCGCAATTGTATCTAAAAACGCTCTATTACACTGTTTTGTTCACAATTACAATATTTGCATAACCTCACAGTTTTTCACCAACTTATTGCAGTACAGAACGTTGTATCTCGCTAAATGACATTGTTCTTTAAGGTTTCACGATGCTTGCATGCGCTTTAACGAGAATATCACAATATAGCAGTTTCACACTTGTAACGGTAGAACACGCAGTATTTGGCTTGTTCATGCCGTTTTGTGCGCTTTCACAACATTTCACCTATCGCAGTTTAATACTCGCTATAAAACAACACTATCTCGTTAGATGACGTCGTTTTTGGTAGTTTCACGACGCTACCTAGCTTAAACTAACCTAACCTAACCTAACCTTCGCACTTCTATCGTTAGAAAACGTTTTACTCGCTACTTTACATTGCTTTCTACAACATTACGACGGTTTCAAGCGCTTTCACATTAGATATCGCAGTTCCCGACTTGTAAAGGTGAAAAACACTGCATCTCACTAAGTGACATTGTTTATTGCGGTTTTACAACGGTTCATACCTTAACCTAACGTCCCCTAACCTAACCTAACCCAACCTAACCTAACATAACCTAACCTAACCTAACCTAACCTAACCAAACCTAACCTAACGTAACCTAACCTAACCTAACCTAACCTAACCTAACCTAACCTAACCTAACGACGTTTGCAAGCGCTTTCACATTAGATATCGCAGTTCCCGACTTGTAATGGTGAAAAACACTGCATCTCTCTAAGTGACATTGTTTAATGCGGTTTTACGACGGTTCATATCTTAACCTAACCTAACATTCGTACTTGTATTGAAAAACGCTCTATTACACTGTTTCGTTCACAATTACGATATTTGCATAACCTCACAGTTTTTCACCAACTTATTGCAGTACAGAACGCTGTATCTCGCTAAATGACATTGTTCTTTAAGGTTTCACGATGCTTGCATGCGCTTTAACGAGAATATCACAATATAGCAGTTTCGCACTTGTAACGGTAGAACACGCAGTATTTGGCTTGTTCATGCCGTTTTGTGTGCTTTCACAACATTTCACCTATCGCAGTTTAATACTCGCAATAAAACAACACTATCTCTTTAGATGACGTCGTTTTTGGTAGTTTCACGACGCTACCTAGCCTAAACTAACCTAACCTAACCTAACCTTCGCACTTCTATCGTTAGAAAACGTTTTACTCGCAACTTTACAATGTTTTCTACAAGATTACGACGGTTTCATGCGCTTTCACATTAGATATCGTAGTTCCCGACTTGTAAAGGTGAAAAACACTGCATCTCACTAAGTGACATTGTTTAATGCGGTTTTAGCGCGGTTCGTATCTTAACCTAACCTAACCTGACCTAACCTAACCCAACCTAACCTAACATAACCTAACCTAACCTAACCTAACCAAACCTAACCTAACGTAACCTAACCTAACCTAACCTAACCTAACGACGTTTGCATGCGCTTTCACATAAGATATCGCAGTTCCCGACTTGTAAAGGTGAAAAACACTGCATCTCACTAAGTGACATTGTTTAATGCGGTTTTACGACGGTTCATATCTTAACCTAACCTAACATTCGTACTTGTATGGAAAAACGCTCTATTACACTGTTTCGTTCACAATTACGATATTTGCATAACCTCACAGTTTTTCACCAACTTATTGCAGTACAGAACGCTGTATCTCGCTAAATGACATCGTTCTTTAAGGTTTCACGATGGTTGCATGCGCTTTAACAAGAATATCACATTATAGCAGTTTCGCACTTGTAACGGTACAACACGCAGTATCTGGCTTGTTCAAGCCGTTTTGTGTGCTTTCACAACATTTCACCTATTGCAGTTACGTACATGCAATAAAACAACGCTATCTCGTTAGATGACGTTGTTTTTGGTAGTTTCAAGACGCTACCTAGCTTAAACTAACATAACTCAACCTAACATAACCTTCGCACTTCTATCGTTAGAAAACGTTTTACTCGCTACTTTACATTGCTTTCTACAACAATACGACGGTTTCAAGCGCTTTCACATTAGATATCACAGTTCCCAACTTGTAAAGGTGAAAAACACTGCATCTCACTAAGTGACATTGTTTAATGCGGTTTTACGACGGTTCATACCTTAACCTAACGTAACCTAACCTAACCTAACCTAACCTTACCTAACCTAACCTAACCTAACCCAACCCAACCCAACCTAACCTAACGTAACCTAACCTAACCTAAACTAACCTAACCCAACCTAACCTAACCTAACCCAACCCAACCCAACCCAACCTAACCTAACCTAAGCTAACCTAACCAAACCTAACCTAACTTAACCTAACCTAACGTAACCTAACCTAACCTAACCTATTCTAACGTAACCTAACCTTTCCTGACCTATCCTAACCTAACGTAACCTAACCTAACCTAACCTAACATAACCTAACGTAACCTAACCTAACCTAACCTAACCTAACGTAACCTAACCTAACCTAACCTAACCCAACCCAACCCAACCCAACCCAAACCAACAACACCCAACCCAACCTAACCTAACCTAACCTAACCTTACCTAACCTAACCAAATTATCCTTACCTAACCTAACCTAACCTAACGTAACCTAACCTAACCTAACCTAACGTAACCTAACCTAACCTAACGTAACCTAACCTAACCTAACCTAACCCAACCCAACCTAACCTAACCTAACCTAACCCAACTCAACCCAACCTAACCTAATCTAACCTAACCTAACCTAACCTAACAAAACCTAACCTAACCTAACCTAACCTACCTAACGACGGTTGCAAGCGCTTTCACATTAGATATCGCAGTTCCCGACTTTTAATGGTGAAAAACACTGCATCTCACTAATTGACATTGTTTAATGCGGTTTTACGACGGTTCATATCTTAACCTAACCTAACATTCGCACTTGTTTCTAAAACCGCTCTATTACACTGTTTTGTTCACAATTACCATATTTGCATAACCTCACAGTTTTTCACCAACTTATTGCAGTACAGAACGTTGTATCTCGCTAAATGACATTGTTCTTTAAGGTTTCACGATGCTTGCATGCGCTTTAACGAGAATATCACAATATAGCAGTTTCGCACTTGTAACGGTAGAACACGCAGTATTTGGCTTGTTCATGCCGTTTTGTGTGCTTTCACAACATTTCACCTATCGCAGTTCAATACTCGCTATAAAACACTATCTCGTTAGATGACGTCGTTTTCGGTAGTTTCACGACGCTACCTAGCTTAAACTAACCTAACCTAACCTAACCTTCGCACTTCTATCGTTAGAAAACGTTTTACTCGCAACTTTACAATGTTTTCTACAAGATTACGACGGTTTCATGCGCTTTCACATTAGATATCGTATTCCCGACTTGTAATGTTGAAAAACACTACATCTCACTAAGTGACATTGTTTAATGCGGTTTTACGACGGTTGATATGTCAACCTAACCTAACATTCGCACTTGTATCTAAAGACGCTCAATTACACTGTTTCGTTCACAATTACGATATTTGCTTGACCTCACAGTTTCTCACCAACTTATTACAGTACAGAACGCTGTATCTCGCTAAATGACATCGTTCTTTAAGGTTTCACGATACTTGCATGCGCTTTACCGAGAATGTCAAAACATAGCAGTTTCGCACTTGTAACGGTACAACACGCAGTATTTGGCTTGTTCATGCCGTTTTGTATGCTTTCACATTTTACCTATCGCAGTTTCGTACTCGCAATAAAACAACACTATCTCGTTAGATGACGTCGTTTTTGGTGGTTTCACGACGCTACCTAGCTTAAACTAACATAACTCAACCTAACATAACCTTCGCACTTCTATCGTTAGAAAACGTTTTACTCGCTACTTTACATTGCTTTCTACAACATTACGACGGTTTCAAGCGCTTTCACATTAGATATCGCAGTTCCCAACTTGTAAAGGTGAAAAACACTGCATCTCACTAAGTGACATTGTTTATTGCGGTTTTACAACGGTTCATACCTTAACCGAACGTAACCTAACCTAACCTAACCCAACCTAACCTAACATAACCTAACCTAACCTAACCTAACCTAACCAAACCTAACCTAACGTAACCTAACCTAACCTAACCTAACCTAACGACGTTTGCAAGCGCTTTCACATTAGATATCGCAGTTCCCGACTTGTAATGGTGAAAAACACTGCATCTCACTAAGTGACATTGTTTAATGCGGTTTTACGACGGTTCATATCTTAACCTAACCTAACATTCGTACTTGTATTGAAAAACGCTCTATTACACTGTTTCGTTCACAATTACGATATTTGCATAATCTCACAGTTTTTCACCAACTTATTGCAGTACAGAACGCTGTATCTCGCTAAATGACATTGTTCTTTAAGGTTTCACGATGCTTGCATGCGCTTTAACGAGAATATCACAATATAGCAGTTTCGCACTTGTAACGGTAGAACACGCAGTATTTGGCTTGTTCATGCCGTTTTGTGTGCTTTCACAACATTTTACCTATCGCAGTTTCGTACTCGCAATAAACAACACTATCTCGTTAGATGACGTCGTTTTGGGTGGTTTCACGACGCTACCTAGCTTAAAGTAACAAAACTCAACCTAACATAACCTTCGCACGTCTATCGTTAGAAAACGTTTTACTCGCTACTTTACATTGCTTTCTACAACATTACGACGGTTTCAAGCGCTTTCACATTAGATATCGTAGTTCCCAACTTGTAAAGGTGAAAAACACTGCATCTCACTAAGTGACATTGTTTAATGCGTTTTTACGACGGTTCATACCTTAACCTAACGTAACCTAACCTAACCTAACATAACCTAACCTAACCTAACCTAACCTAACCAATTCTAACCTAGCGTAACCTAACCTAACCTAACCTAACCTAACGACGTTTGCAAGCGCTTTCACATTAGATATTCCAGTTCCCGACTTGTAATGGTGAAAAACACAGCATCTCACTAAGTGACATTGTTTAATGCGGTTTTAGCGCGGTTCATATCTTAACCTAACCTAACCTTACCTAACCCAACCTAACCTAACCGAATCTAACCAAACCTTACCTAACATCCCTAACCTAACCTAACCTAACCTAACCAAACCTAACCTAACCTAACCTAACGTAACCTAACCTAACCTAACGACGTTTGCAAGCGCTTTCACATTAGATATCGCAGTTCCCGACTTGTAATGGCGAAAAACACTGCATCTCATCAAGTGACATTGTTTAATGCGGTTTTACGACGGTTCATATCTTAACCTAACCTAACATTCGCACTTGTATTAAAAAACGCTCTATTACACTGTTTCGTTCACAATTAGGATATTTGCATAACCTCACAGTTTTTCACCAACTTATTGCAGTACAGAACGCTGTATCTCGCTAAATGACATCGTTCTTTAAGGTTTCACGATGCTTGCATGCGCTTTAACGAGAATATCACAACATAGCAGTTTCGCACTTGTAACGGTACAACACGCAGTATTTGGCTTGTTCATGCCGTTTTGTGTGCTTTCACAACATTTCACCTATCGCAGTTTCGTACTCGCAATAAAACAACACTATCTCGTTAAATGACGTTGTTTTTGGTAGTTTCACGACGCTACCTAGCTTAAACTAACATAACTCAACCTAACATAACCTTCGCACTTCTATCGTTAGAAAACGTTTTACTCGCTACTTTACATTGCTTTCTACAACAATACGACGGTTTCAAGCGCTTTCACATTAGATATCACAGTTCCCAACTTGTAAAGGTGAAAAACACTGCATCTCACTAAGTGACATTGTTTAATGCGGTTTTACGACGGTTTATACCTTAACCTAACGTAACCTAACCTAACCTAACCTAACCTTACCTAACCTAACCTAACCTAACCTAACCCAACCCAACCCAACCTAACCTAACCTAACCTAACCTAAACTAACCTAACCCAACCTAACCTAACCTAACCTAACCTAACCCAACCCAACCCAACCCAACCTAACCTAACCTAAGCTAACCTAACCAAACCTAACCTAACTTAACCTAACCTAACGTAACCTAACCTAACCTAACCTAACCTATTCTAACGTAACCTAACCTTTCCTGACCTAACCTAACCTAACGTAACCTAACCTAACCTAACCTAACATAACCTAACGTAACCTAACCTAACCTAACGTAACCTAACCTAACCTAACCCAACCTAACCCAACCCAACCCAACCCAACAACACCCAACCCAACCTAACCTAACCTAACCTAACCTTACCTAACCTAACCAAATTATCCTTACCTAACCTAACCTAACCTAACGTAACCTAACCTAACCTAACCTAACGTAACCTAACCTAACCTAACGTAACCTAACCTAACCTAACCCAACCTAACCTAACCTAACCTAACCTAACCCAACTCAACCCAACCTAACCTAATCTAACCTAACCTAACCTAACCTAACAAAACCTAACCTAACCTAACCTAACCTAACCTAACGACGGTTGCAAGCGCTTTCACATTAGATATCGCAGTTCCCGACTTTTAATGGTGAAAAACACTGCATCTCACTAATTGACATTGTTTAATGCGGTTTTACGACGGTTCATATCTTAACCTAACCTAACATTCGCACTTGTATTAAAAAACGCTCTATTACACTGTTTCGTTCACAATTAGGATATTTGCATAACCTCACAGTTTTTCACCAACTTATTGCAGTACAGAACGCTGTATCTCGCTAAATGACATCGTTCTTTAAGGTTTCACGATGCTTGCATGCGCTTTAACGAGAATATCACAACATAGCAGTTTCGCACTTGTAACGGTACAACACGCAGTATTTGGCTTGTTCATGCCGTTTTGTGTGCTTTCACAACATTTTACCTATCGCAGTTTCGTACTCGCAATAAACAACACTATCTCGTTAGATGACGTCGTTTTTGGTGGTTTCACGACGCTACCTAGCTTAAACTAACATAACTCAACCTAACATAACCTTCGCACTTCTATCGTTAGAAAACGTTTTACTCGCTACTTTACATTGCTTTCTACAACATTACGACGGTTTCAAGCGCTTTCACATTAGATATCGCAGTTCCCAACTTGTAAAGGTGAAAAACACTGCATCTCACTAAGTGACATTGTTTAATGCGGTTTAAGCGCGGTTCATATCTTAACCTAACCTAACCTAACCCAACCTAACCTAACCCAACCTAACCTAAATAACCTAACCTAACCTAACCTAACCAAACCTAACCTAACGTAACCTAACCCAACCTAACCTAACCTAACCTAACGACGTTTGCAAGCACTTTCACATTAGATATCGCAGTTCCCGACTTGTAATGGTGAAAAACACTGCATCTCACTAAGTGACATTGTTTAATGCGGTTTTACGACGGTTCATATCTTAACCTAACCTAACATTAGTACTTGTATGGAAAAACGCTCTATTACACTGTTTCGTTCACAATTACGATATTTGCATAACCTCACAGTTTTTCACCAACTTATTGCAGTACAGAACGCTGTATCTCGCTAAATGACATCGTTCTTTAAGGTTTCACGATGCTTGCATGCGCTTTAACAAGAATATCACATTATAGCAGTTTCGCACTTGTAACGGTACAACGCGCAGTATCTGGCTTGTTCAAGCCGTTTTGTGTACTTTCACAACATTTCACCTATTGCAGTTACGTACATGCAATAAAACAACACTATCTCGTTAGATGACGTCCTTTTTGGTGGTCTCACGACGCTACATAGCTTAAACTAACATAACTCAAGCTAACCTTCGCACTTCTATCGTTAGAAAACGTTTTACTCGCAACTTTACAATGTTTTCTACAAGATTACGACGGTTTCATGCGCTTTCACATTAGATATCGTAGTTCCCGACTTGTAATGATGAAAAACACTACATCTCACTAAGTGACATTGTTTAATGCGGTTTTACGACGGTTGATATTTCAACCTAACCTAACATTCGCACTTGTATCTAAATACGCTCAATTACACTGTTTCGTTCACAATTACGATATTTGCTTGACCTCACAGTTTCTCACCAACTTATTACAGTTCAGAACGCTGTATCTCGCTAAATGACATCGTTCTTTAAGGTTTCACGATACTTGCATGCGCTTTAACGAGAATATCACATTAAAGCAGTTTCGCTCTTGTAACGGCACAAGACGCAGTATCTGGCTAGTTCATGCCATTTTGTGTGCTTTCCCAATATTACACCTATCGCAGTTTCGTACTCGCAATAAAACAACACTATCTCGTTAGATGACATCGTTTTTGGTGGTTTCACGACGCTACCTAGCTCAAACTAACCGAACCTTCGCACTTCTATCGTTAGAAAACGTTTTATTCGCTACTTTACAATGTTTTCTACAAGATTACGACGGTTTCATGCGCTTTCACATTAGATATCGCAGTTCCCAACTTGTAAAGGTCAAAAACACTGCATCTCACAAAGTGACATTGTTTAATGCGGTTTTACGACGGTTCATACCTTAACCTAACGTAACCTAACCTAACCTAACCTAACCTTACCTAACCTAACCTAACCTAACCCAACCCAACCAACCTAACCTAACCTAACCTAACCTAAACTAACCTAACCTAACCCAACCTAACCTAACCTAACCTAACCTAACCCAACCCAACCCAACCCAACCTAACCTAACCTAAGCTAACCTAACCAAACCTAACCAAACCTAACCTAACCTAACTTAACCTAACCTAACGTAACCTAACCTAACCTTACCTAACCTAACCTAACCTAACGTAACCTAACCTAACCTAACCTAACGTAACCTAACCTAACCTAACGTAACCTAACCTAACCTAACCTAACCTAACCCAACCTAACCTAACCTAACCTAACCCAACTCAACCCAACCTAACCTAATCTAACCTAACCTAACCTAACCTAACCTAACAAAACCTAACCTAACCTAACCTAACCTAACCTAACCTAACGACGGTTGCAAGCGCTTTCACATTAGATATCGCAGTTCCCGACTTTCAATGGTGAAAAACACTGCATCTCACTAATTGACATTGTTTAATGCGGTTTTACGACGGTTCATATCTTAACCTAACCTAACATTCGCACTTGTATCTAAATACGCTCTATTACACTGTTTTGTTCACAATTACCATATTTGCATACCCTCACAGTTTTTCACCAACTTATTGCAGTACAGAACGTTGTATCTCGCTAAATGACATTGTTCTTTAAGGTTTCACGATGCTTGCATGCGCTTTAACGAGAATATCACAATATAGCAGTTTCGCACTTGTAACGGTAGAACACGCAGTATTTGGCTTGTTCATGCCGTTTTGTGTGCTTTCACAACATTTCACCTATCGCAGTTTAATACTCGCTATAAAACAACACTATCTCGTTAGATGACGTCGTTTTTGGTAGTTTCACGACGCTACCTAGCTGAAACTAACCTAACCTAACCTAACCTTCGCACTTCTATCGTTAGAAAACGTTTTACTCGCAACTTTACAATGTTTTCTACAAGATTACGACGGTTTCATGCGCTTTCACATTAGATATCGTAGTTCCCGACTTGTAATGTTGAAAAACACTACATCTCACTAAGTGACATTGTTTAATGCGGTTTTACGACGGTTGATATGTCTACCTAACCTAACATTCGCACTTGTATCTAAAGACGCTCAATTACACTGTTTCGTTCACAATTACGATATTTGCTTGACCTCACAGTTTCGCACCAACTTATTACAGTACAGAACGCTGTATCTCGCTAAATGACATCGTTCTTTAAGGTTTCACGATACTTGCATGCGCTTTACCGAGAATGTCAAAACATAGCAGTTTCGCACTTGTAACGGTACAACACGCAGTATTTGGCTTGTTCATGCCGTTTTGTGTGCTTTCACATTTTACCTATCGCAGTTTCGTACTCGCAATAAAACAACACTATCTCGTTAGATGACGTCGTTTTTGGTGGTTTCACGACGCTACCTAGCTTAAACTAACATAACTCAACCTAACATAACCTTCGCACTTCTATCGTTAGAAAACGTTTTACTCGCAACTTTACAATGTTTTCTACAAGATTACGACGGTTTCATGCGCTTTCACATAAGATATCGTAGTTCCCGACTTGTAATGTTGAAAAACACTACATCTCAGTAAGTGACATTGTTTAATGCGGTTTTACGATGGTTGATATGTCAACCTAACCTACCATTCGCACTTGTATCTAAAGACGCTCAATTACACTGTTTCGTTCACAATTACGATATTTGCTTGACCTCACAGTTTCTCACCAACTTATTACAGTACAGAACGCTGTATCTCGCTAAATGACATCGTTCTTTAGGTTTCACGATACTTGCATGCGCTTTACCGAGAATGTCACAACATAGCAGTTTCGCACTTGTAACGGTACAACACGCAGTATTTGGCTTGTTCATGCCGTTTTGTGTGCTTTCACAACATTTTACCTATCGCAGTTTCGTACTCGCAATAAACAACACTATCTCGTTAGATGACGTCGTTTTTGGTGGTTTCACGACGCTACCTAGTTCAAACTAACCGAACCTTCGCACTTCTATCGTTAGAAAACGTTTTATTCGCTACTTTACAATGTTTTCTACAAGATTACGACGGTTTCATGCGCTTTCACATTAGATATCGCAGTTCCCAACTTGTAAAGGTGAAAAACACTGCATCTCACTAAGTGACATTGTTTATTGCGGTTTTACGACGGTTCATACCTTAACCTAACGTAACCTAACCTAACCTAACCCAACCTAACCTAACATAACCTAACCTAACCTAACCTAACCTAACCAAACCTAACCTAACCTAACCTAACCTTACCTAACCTAACCAAATTATCCTTACCTAACCTAACCTAACCTAACGTAACCTAACCTAACCTAACCTAACGTAACCTAACCTAACCTAACGTAACCTAACCTAACCTAACCTAACCTAACCCAACCCAACCTAACCTAACCTAACCTAACCCAACTCAACCCAACCTAACCTAATCTAACCTAACCTAACCTAACCTAACCTAACCTAACGACGGTTGCAAGCGCTTTCACATTAGATATCGCAGTTCCCGACTTTTAATGGTGAAAAACACTGCATCTCACTAAATGACATTGTTTAATGCGGTTTTACGACGGTTCATATCTTAACCTAACCTAACATTCGCACTTGTATCTAAAAACGCTTTATTACACTGTTTTGTTCACAATTACCATATTTGCATAACCTCACAGTTTTTCACCAACTTATTGCAGTACAGAACGTTGTATCTCGCTAAATGACATTGTTCTTTAAGGTTTCACGATGCTTGCATGCTATTTAACGAGAATATCACAATATAGCAGTTTCGCACTTGTAACGGTAGAACACGCAGTATTTGGCTTGTTCATGCCGTTTTGTGTGCTTTCACAACATTTCACCTATTGAAGTTTAATACTCGCTATAAAACAACACTATCTCGTTAGATGACGTCGTTTTTAGTAGTTTCACGACGCTAAGTAGCTTAAACTAACCTAACCTAACCTAACCTTCGCACTTCTATCGTTAGAAAACGTTTTACTCGCAACTTTACAATGTTTTCTACAAGATTACGACGGTTTCATGCGCTTTCACATTAGATATCGTAGTTCCCGACTTGTAATCTTGAAAAACACTACATCTCACTAAGTGACTGTTTATTGCGGTTTTACGACGGTTGATATGTCAACCTAACCTAACATTCGCACTTGTATCTAAAGACGCTCAATTACACTGTTTCGTTCACAATTACGATATTTGCTTGACCTCACAGTTTCTCACCAACTTATTACAGTACAGAACGCTGTATCTCGCTAAATGACATCGTTTTTTAAGGTTTCACGATACTTGCATGCGCTTTACCGAGAATGTCAAAACATAGCAGTTTCGCACTTGTAACGGTACAACACGCAGTATTTGGCTTGTTCATGCCGTTTTGTGTGCTTTCACATTTTACCTAGCGCAGTTTCGTACTCGCAATAAAACAACACTATCTCGTTAGATGACGTCGTTTTTGGTGGTTTCACGACGCTACCTAGCTTAAATTAACATAACTCAACCTAACATAACCTTCGCACTTCTATCGTTAGAAAACGTTTTACTCGCTACTTTACATTGCTTTCTACAACATTACGACGGTTTCAAGCGCTTTAACATTAGATATCGCAGTTCCCAACTTGTAATGGTGAAAATCACTGCATCTCACTAAGTGACATTGTTTATTGCGGTTTTACGACGGTTCATACCTTAACCTAACGTAACCTAACCTAACCTAACCCAACCTAACCTAACATAACCTAACCTAACCTAACCTAACCAAACCTAACCTAACGTAACCTAACCTAACCTAACCTAACCTAACCTAACGACGTTTGCAAGCGCTTTCACATTAGATATCGCAGTTCCCGACTTGTAATGGTGAAAAACACTGCATCTCACTAAGTGACATTGTTTAATGCGGTTTTACGACGGTTCATATCTTAACCTAACCTAACATTCGTACTTGTATTGAAAAACGCTCTATTTCACTGTTTCGTTCACAATTACGATATTTGCATAACCTCACAGTTTTTCACCAACTTATTGCAGTACAGAACGCTGTATCTCGCTAAATGACATTGTTCTTTAAGGTTTCACGATGCTTGCATGCGCTTTAACGAGAATATCACAATATAGCAGTTTCGCACTTGTAACGGTAGAACACGCAGTATTTGGCTTGTTCATGCCGTTTTGTGTGCTTTCACAACATTTCACCTAACGCAGTTTAATACTCGTAATAAAACAACACTATCTCATTAGATGACGTCGTTTTTGGTAGTTTCACGACGCTACCTAGCCTAAACTAACCTAACCTAACCTAACCTTCGCACTTCTATCGTTAAAAAACGTTTTACTCGCAACTTTACAATGTTTTCTACAAGATTACGACGGTTTCATGCGCTTTCACATTAGATATCGTAGTTCCCGACTTGTAGTGTTGAAAAACACTACATCTCACTAAGTGACATTGTTTAATGCGGTTTTACGATGGTTGATATGTTAACCTAACATTCGCACTTGTATCTAAAGATGCTCAATTACACTGTTTTGTTCACAATTACGATATTTGCTTGACCTCACAGTTTCTCACCAACTTATTACAGTACAGAACGCTGTATCTCGCTAAATGACATCGTTCTTTAAGGTTTCACGATACTTGCATGCGCTTTACCGAGAATGTCACAACATAGCAGTTTCGCACTTGTAACGGTACAACACGCAGTATTTGGCTTGTTCATACCGTTTTGTGTGCTTTCACAACATTTTACCTATCGCAGTTTCGTACTCGCAATAAACAACACTATCTCGTTAGATGACGTCGTTTTTGGTGGTTTCACGACGCTACCTAGCTTAAACTAACATAACTCAACCTAACATAACCTTCGCACTTCTATCGTTAGAAAACGTTTTACTCGCTACTTTACATTGCTTTCTACAACATTACGACGGTTTCAAGCGCTTTCACATTAGATATCGCAGTTCCCAACTTGTAAAGGTGAAAAACACTGCATCTCACTAAGTGACATTGTTTAATGCGGTTTTAGCGCGGTTCATATCTTAACCTAACCTAACCTAACCTAACCTAACCCAACCTAACCTAACCTAACCTAACCTAACCTAACCTAACCTAACCAAACCTAACCTAACGTAACCTAACCTAACCTAACCTAACCTAACGACGTTTGCAAGCGCTTTCACATTAGATATCGCAGTTCCCGACTTGTAATGGTGAAAAACACAGCATCTCACTAAGTGACATTGTTTAATGCGGTTTTAGCGCGGTTCATATCTTAACCTAACCTAACCTTACCTAACCCAACCTAACCTAACCTAACCTAACCAAACCTTACCTAACATCCCTAACCTAACCTAACCTAACC
Source organism: Rhipicephalus microplus (assembly GCF_043290135.1). Taxonomy (NCBI): domain Eukaryota; kingdom Metazoa; phylum Arthropoda; class Arachnida; order Ixodida; family Ixodidae; genus Rhipicephalus; species Rhipicephalus microplus. The sequence goes on from NC_134703.1 coordinate 239,003,378, forward strand.
TAACCTAACCAAACCTAACCTAACCTAACCTAACGTAACCTAACCTAACCTAACCTAACCTAACCTAACCTAACGACGTTTGCAAGCGCTTTCACATTAGATATCGCAGTTCCCGACTTGTAATGGTGAAAAACACTGCATCTCACTAAGTGACATTGTTTAATGCGGTTTTACGACGGTTCATATCTTAACCTAACCTAACATTCGCACTTGTATTAAAAAACGCTCTATTACACTGTTTCGTTCACAATTAGGATATTTGCATAACCTCACAGTTTTTCACCAACTTATTGCAGTACAGAACGCTGTATCTCGCTAAATGACATCGTTCTTTAAGGTTTCACAATGCTTGCATGCGCTTTAACGAGAATATCACAACATAGCAGTTTCGCACTTGTAACGGTACAACACGCAGTATTTGGCTTGTTCATGCCGTTTTGTGTGCTTTCACAACATTTCACCTATCGCAGTTTCGTACTCGCAATAAAACAACACTATCTCGTTAGATGACGTTGGTTTTGGTAGTTTCACGACGCTACCTAGCTTAAACTAACATAACTCAACCTAACATAACCTTCGCACTTCTATCGTTAGAAAACGTTTTACTCGCTACTTTACATTGCTTTCTACAACAATACGACGGTTTCAAGCGCTTTCACATTAGATATCACAGTTCCCAACTTGTAAAGGTGAAAAACACTGCATCTCACTAAGTGACATTGTTTAATGCGGTTTTACGACGGTTCATACCTTAACCTAACGTAACCTAACCCAACCTAACCTAACATAACCTAACCTAACCTAACCTAACCTAACCAAACCTAACCTAACGTAACCTAACCTAACCTAACCTAACCTAACCTAACGACGTTTGCAAGCGCTTTCACATTAGATATCGCAGTTCCCGACTTGTAATGGTGAAAAACACTGCATCTCACTAAGTGACATTGTTTAATGCGGTTTTACGACGGTTCATATCTTAACCTAACCTAACATTCGTATTTGTATTGAAAAACGCTCTATTACACTGTTTCGTTCACAATTACGATATTTGCATAACCTCACAGTTTTTCACCAACTTATTGCAGTACAGAACGCTGTATCTCGCTAAATGACATTGTTCTTTAAGGTTTCACGATGCTTGCATGCGCTTTAACGAGAATATCACAATATAGCAGTTTCGCACTTGTAACGGTAGAACACGCAGTATTCGGCTTGTTCATGCCGTTTTGTGTGATTTCACAACATTTCACCTATCGCAGTTTATTACTCGCAATAAAACAACACTATCTCTTTAGATGACGTCGTTTTTGGTAGTTTCACGACGCTACCTAGCCTAAACTAACCTAACCTAACCTAACCTAACCTTCGCACTTCTATCGTTAGAAAACGTTTTACTCGCAACTTTACAATGTTTTCTACAAGATTACGACGGTTTCATGCGCTCTCACATTAGATATCGTAGTTCCCGACTTGTAATGTTGAAAAACACTACATCTCACTAAGTGACATTGTTTAATGCGGTTTTACGATGGTTGATATGTCAACCTAACCTAACATTCGCACTCGTATCTAAAGACGCTCAATTACACTGTTTCGTTCACAATTACAATATTTGCTTGACCTCACAGTTTCTCACCAACTTATTACAGTACAGAACGCTGTATCTCGCTAAATGACATCGTTCTTTAAGGTTTCACGATACTTGCATGCGCTTTACCGAGAATGTCACAACATAGCAGTTTCGCACTTGTAACGGTACAACACGCAGTATTTGGCTTGTTCATGCCGTTTTGTGTGCTTTCACAACATTTTACCTATCGCAGTTTCGTACTCGCAATAAACAACACTATCTCGTTAGATGACGTCGTTTTTGGTGGTTTCACGACACTACCTAGCTTAAACTAACATAACTCAACCTAACATAACCTTCGCACTTCTATCGTTAGAAAACGTTTTACTCGCTACTTTACATTGCTTTCTACAACATTACGACGGTTTCAAGCGCTTTCACATTAGATATCGCAGTTCCCAACTTGTAAAGGTGAAAAACACTGCATCTCACTAAGTGACATTGTTTAATGCGGTTTTAGCGCGGTTCATATCTTAACCTAACCTAACCTAACCTAACCTAACCCAACCTAACCTAACCTAACCTAACCTAACCTAACCTAACCAAACCTAACCTAACGTAACCTAACCTAACCTAACCTAACCTAACGACGTTTGCAAGCGCTTTCACATTAGATATCGCAGTTCCCGACTTGTAATGGTGAAAAACACAGCATCTCACTAAGTGACATTGTTTAATGCGGTTTTAGCGCGGTTCATATCTTAACCTAACCTAACCTTACCTAACCCAACCTAACCTAACCTAACCTAACCAAACCTTACCTAACATCCCTAACCTAACCTAACCTAACCTAACCAAACCTAACCTAACCTAACCTAACCTAACCTAACGACGTTTGCAAGCGCTTTCACATTAGATATCGCAGTTCCCGACTTGTAATGGTGAAAAACACTGCATCTCACTAAGTGACATTGTTTAATGCGGTTTTACGACGGTTCATATCTTAACCTAACCTAACATTCGCACTTGTATTAAAAAACGCTCTATTACACTGTTTCGTTCACAATTAGGATATTTGCATAACCTCACAGTTTTTCACCAACTTATTGCAGTACAGAACGCTGTATCTCGCTAAATGACATCGTTCTTTAAGGTTTCACGATGCTTGCATGCGCTTTAACGAGAATATCACAACATAGCAGTTTCGCACTTGTAACGGTACAACACGCAGTATTTGGCTTGTTCATGCCGTTTTGTGTGCTTTCACAACATTTCACCTATCGCAGTTTCGTACTCGCAATAAAACAACACTATCTCGTTAGATGACGTTGTTTTTGGTAGTTTCACGACGCTACCTAGCTTAAACTAACATAACTCAACCTAACATAACCTTCGCACTTCTATCGTTAGAAAACGTTTTACTCGCTACTTTACATTGCTTTCTACAACAATACGACGGTTTCAAGCGCTTTCACATTAGATATCACAGTTCCCAACTTGTAAAGGTGAAAAACACTGCATCTCACTAAGTGACATTGTTTAATGCGGTTTTACGACGGTTCATACCTTAACCTAACGTAACCTAACCCAACCTAACCTAACATAACCTAACCTAACCTAACCTAACCTAACCAAACCTAACCTAACGTAACCTAACCTAACCTAACCTAACCTAACCTAACCTAACGACGTTTGCAAGCGCTTTCACATTAGATATCGCAGTTCCCGACTTGTAATGGTGAAAAACACTGCATCTCACTAAGTGACATTGTTTAATGCGGTTTTACGACGGTTCATATCTTAACCTAACCTAACATTCGTATTTGTATTGAAAAACGCTCTATTACACTGTTTCGTTCACAATTACGATATTTGCATAACCTCACAGTTTTTCACCAACTTATTGCAGTACAGAACGCTGTATCTCGCTAAATGACATTGTTCTTTAAGGTTTCACGATGCTTGCATGCGCTTTAACGAGAATATCACAATATAGCAGTTTCGCACTTGTAACGGTAGAACACGCAGTATTCGGCTTGTTCATGCCGTTTTGTGTGATTTCACAACATTTCACCTATCGCAGTTTATTACTCGCAATAAAACAACACTATCTCTTTAGATGACGTCGTTTTTGGTAGTTTCACGACGCTACCTAGCCTAAACTAACCTAACCTAACCTAACCTAACCTTCGCACTTCTATCGTTAGAAAACGTTTTACTCGCAACTTTACAATGTTTTCTACAAGATTACGACGGTTTCATGCGCTCTCACATTAGATATCGTAGTTCCCGACTTGTAATGTTGAAAAACACTACATCTCACTAAGTGACATTGTTTAATGCGGTTTTACGATGGTTGATATGTCAACCTAACCTAACATTCGCACTCGTATCTAAAGACGCTCAATTACACTGTTTCGTTCACAATTACAATATTTGCTTGACCTCACAGTTTCTCACCAACTTATTACAGTACAGAACGCTGTATCTCGCTAAATGACATCGTTCTTTAAGGTTTCACGATACTTGCATGCGCTTTACCGAGAATGTCACAACATAGCAGTTTCGCACTTGTAACGGTACAACACGCAGTATTTGGCTTGTTCATGCCGTTTTGTGTGCTTTCACAACATTTTACCTATCGCAGTTTCGTACTCGCAATAAACAACACTATCTCGTTAGATGACGTCGTTTTTGGTGGTTTCACGACACTACCTAGCTTAAACTAACATAACTCAACCTAACATAACCTTCGCACTTCTATCGTTAGAAAACGTTTTACTCGCTACTTTACATTGCTTTCTACAACATTACGACGGTTTCAAGCGCTTTCACATTAGATATCGCAGTTCCCAACTTGTAAAGGTGAAAAACACTGCATCTCACTAAGTGACATTGTTTAATGCGGTTTTAGCGCGGTTCATATCTTAACCTAACCTAACCTAACCTAACCTAACCCAACCTAACCTAACCTAACCTAACCTAACCTAACCTAACCTAACCAAACCTAACCTAACGTAACCTAACCTAACCTAACCTAACCTAACGACGTTTGCAAGCGCTTTCACATTAGATATCGCAGTTCCCGACTTGTAATGGTGAAAAACACAGCATCTCACTAAGTGACATTGTTTAATGCGGTTTTAGCGCGGTTCATATCTTAACCTAACCTAACCTTACCTAACCCAACCTAACCTAACCTAACCTAACCAAACCTTACCTAACATCCCTAACCTAACCTAACCTAACCTAACCAAACCTAACCTAACCTAACCTAACGTAACCTAACCTAACCTAACCTAACCTAACCTAACCTAACGACGTTTGCAAGCGCTTTCACATTAGATATCGCAGTTCCCGACTTGTAATGGTGAAAAACACTGCATCTCACTAAGTGACATTGTTTAATGCGGTTTTACGACGGTTCATATCTTAACCTAACCTAACATTCGCACTTGTATTAAAAAACGCTCTATTACACTGTTTCGTTCACAATTAGGATATTTGCATAACCTCACAGTTTTTCACCAACTTATTGCAGTACAGAACGCTGTATCTCGCTAAATGACATCGTTCTTTAAGGTTTCACGATGCTTGCATGCGCTTTAACGAGAATATCACAACATAGCAGTTTCGCACTTGTAACGGTACAACACGCAGTATTTGGCTTGTTCATGCCGTTTTGTGTGCTTTCACAACATTTCACCTATCGCAGTTTCGTACTCGCAATAAAACAACACTATCTCGTTAGATGACGTTGTTTTTGGTAGTTTCACGACGCTACCTAGCTTAAACTAACATAACTCAACCTAACATAACCTTCGCACTTCTATCGTTAGAAAACGTTTTACTCGCTACTTTACATTGCTTTCTACAACAATACGACGGTTTCAAGCGCTTTCACATTAGATATCACAGTTCCCAACTTGTAAAGGTGAAAAACACTGCATCTCACTAAGTGACATTGTTTAATGCGGTTTTACGACGGTTCATACCTTAACCTAACGTAACCTAACCCAACCTAACCTAACATAACCTAACCTAACCTAACCTAACCTAACCTAACCAAACCTAACCTAACGTAACCTAACCTAACCTAACCTAACCTAACCTAACCTAACGACGTTTGCAAGCGCTTTCACATTAGATATCGCAGTTCCCGACTTGTAATGGTGAAAAACACTGCATCTCACTAAGTGACATTGTTTAATGCGGTTTTACGACGGTTCATATCTTAACCTAACCTAACATTCGTATTTGTATTGAAAAACGCTCTATTACACTGTTTCGTTCACAATTACGATATTTGCATAACCTCACAGTTTTTCACCAACTTATTGCAGTACAGAACGCTGTATCTCGCTAAATGACATTGTTCTTTAAGGTTTCACGATGCTTGCATGCGCTTTAACGAGAATATCACAATATAGCAGTTTCGCACTTGTAACGGTAGAACACGCAGTATTCGGCTTGTTCATGCCGTTTTGTGTGATTTCACAACATTTCACCTATCGCAGTTTATTACTCGCAATAAAACAACACTATCTCTTTAGATGACGTCGTTTTTGGTAGTTTCACGACGCTACCTAGCCTAAACTAACCTAACCTAACCTAACCTAACCTTCGCACTTCTATCGTTAGAAAACGTTTTACTCGCAACTTTACAATGTTTTCTACAAGATTACGACGGTTTCATGCGCTCTCACATTAGATATCGTAGTTCCCGACTTGTAATGTTGAAAAACACTACATCTCACTAAGTGACATTGTTTAATGCGGTTTTACGATGGTTGATATGTCAACCTAACCTAACATTCGCACTCGTATCTAAAGACGCTCAATTACACTGTTTCGTTCACAATTACAATATTTGCTTGACCTCACAGTTTCTCACCAACTTATTACAGTACAGAACGCTGTATCTCGCTAAATGACATCGTTCTTTAAGGTTTCACGATACTTGCATGCGCTTTACCGAGAATGTCACAACATAGCAGTTTCGCACTTGTAACGGTACAACACGCAGTATTTGGCTTGTTCATGCCGTTTTGTGTGCTTTCACAACATTTTACCTATCGCAGTTTCGTACTCGCAATAAACAACACTATCTCGTTAGATGACGTCGTTTTTGGTGGTTTCACGACACTACCTAGCTTAAACTAACATAACTCAACCTAACATAACCTTCGCACTTCTATCGTTAGAAAACGTTTTACTCGCTACTTTACATTGCTTTCTACAACATTACGACGGTTTCAAGCGCTTTCACATTAGATATCGCAGTTCCCAACTTGTAAAGGTGAAAAACACTGCATCTCACTAAGTGACATTGTTTAATGCGGTTTTAGCGCGGTTCATATCTTAACCTAACCTAACCTAACCTAACCTAACCCAACCTAACCTAACCTAACCTAACCTAACCTAACCAAACCTAACCTAACGTAACCTAACCTAACCTAACCTAACGACGTTTGCAAGCGCTTTCACATTAGATATCGCAGTTCCCGACTTGTAATGGTGAAAAACACAGCATCTCACTAAGTGACATTGTTTAATGCGGTTTTAGCGCGGTTCATATCTTAACCTAACCTAACCTTACCTAACCCAACCTAACCTAACCTAACCTAACCAAACCTTACCTAACATCCCTAACCTAACCTAACCTAACCTAACCTAACCAAACCTAACCTAACCTAACCTAACGTAACCTAACCTAACCTAACCTAACCTAACCTAACCTAACCTAACGACGTTTGCAAGCGCTTTCACATTAGATATCGCAGTTCCCGACTTGTAATGGTGAAAAACACTGCATCTCACTAAGTGACATTGTTTAATGCGGTTTTACGACGGTTCATATCTTAACCTAACCTAACATTCGCACTTGTATTAAAAAACGCTCTATTACACTGTTTCGTTCACAATTAGGATATTTGCATAACCTCACAGTTTTTCACCAACTTATTGCAGTACAGAACGCTGTATCTCGCTAAATGACATCGTTCTTTAAGGTTTCACGATGCTTGCATGCGCTTTAACGAGAATATCACAACATAGCAGTTTCGCACTTGTAACGGTACAACACGCAGTATTTGGCTTGTTCATGCCGTTTTGTGTGCTTTCACAACATTTCACCTATCGCAGTTTCGTACTCGCAATAAAGCAACACTATCTCGTTAGATGACGTTGTTTTTGGTAGTTTCACGACGCTACCTAGCTTAAACTAACATAACTCAACCTAACATAACCTTCGCACTTCTATCGTTAGAAAACGTTTTACTCGCTACTTTACATTGCTTTCTACAACAATACGACGGTTTCAAGCGCTTTCACATTAGATATCACAGTTCCCAACTTGTAAAGGTGAAAAACACTGCATCTCACTAAGTGACATTGTTTAATGCGGTTTTACGACGGTTCATACCTTAACCTAACGTAACCTAACCCAACCTAACCTAACATAACCTAACCTAACCTAACCAAACCTAACCTAACGTAACCTAACCTAACCTAACCTAACCTAACCTAACGACGTTTGCAAGCGCTTTCACATTAGATATCGCAGTTCCCGACTTGTAATGGTGAAAAACACTGCATCTCACTAAGTGACATTGTTTAATGCGGTTTTACGACGGTTCATATCTTAACCTAACCTAACATTCGTATTTGTATTGAAAAACGCTCTATTACACTGTTTCGTTCACAATTACGATATTTGCATAACCTCACAGTTTTTCACCAACTTATTGCAGTACAGAACGCTGTATCTCGCTAAATGACATTGTTCTTTAAGGTTTCACGATGCTTGCATGCGCTTTAACGAGAATATCACAATATAGCAGTTTCGCACTTGTAACGGTAGAACACGCAGTATTCGGCTTGTTCATGCCGTTTTGTGTGATTTCACAACATTTCACCTATCGCAGTTTATTACTCGCAATAAAACAACACTATCTCTTTAGATGACGTCGTTTTTGGTAGTTTCACGACGCTACCTAGCCTAAACTAACCTAACCTAACCTAACCTAACCTTCGCACTTCTATCGTTAGAAAACGTTTTACTCGCAACTTTACAATGTTTTCTACAAGATTACGACGGTTTCATGCGCTCTCACATTAGATATCGTAGTTCCCGACTTGTAATGTTGAAAAACACTACATCTCACTAAGTGACATTGTTTAATGCGGTTTTACGATGGTTGATATGTCAACCTAACCTAACATTCGCACTCGTATCTAAAGACGCTCAATTACACTGTTTCGTTCACAATTACAATATTTGCTTGACCTCACAGTTTCTCACCAACTTATTACAGTACAGAACGCTGTATCTCGCTAAATGACATCGTTCTTTAAGGTTTCACGATACTTGCATGCGCTTTACCGAGAATGTCACAACATAGCAGTTTCGCACTTGTAACGGTACAACACGCAGTATTTGGCTTGTTCATGCCGTTTTGTGTGCTTTCACAACATTTTACCTATCGCAGTTTCGTACTCGCAATAAACAACACTATCTCGTTAGATGACGTCGTTTTTGGTGGTTTCACGACACTACCTAGCTTAAACTAACATAACTCAACCTAACATAACCTTCGCACTTCTATCGTTAGAAAACGTTTTACTCGCTACTTTACATTGCTTTCTACAACATTACGACGGTTTCAAGCGCTTTCACATTAGATATCGCAGTTCCCAACTTGTAAAGGTGAAAAACACTGCATCTCACTAAGTGACATTGTTTAATGCGGTTTTAGCGCGGTTCATATCTTAACCTAACCTAACCTAACCCAACCTAACCTAACCCAACCTAACCTAACCTAACCTAACCTAACCTAACCTAACCAAACCTAACCTAACGTAACCTAACCTAACCTAACCTAACCTAACGACGTTTGCAAGCGCTTTCACATTAGATATCGCAGTTCCCGACTTGTAATGGTGAAAAACACAGCATCTCACTAAGTGACATTGTTTAATGCGGTTTTAGCGCGGTTCATATCTTAACCTAACCTAACCTTACCTAACCCAACCTAACCTAACCTAACCAAACCTTACCTAACATCCCTAACCTAACCTAACCTAACCTAACCAAACCTAACCTAACCTAACCTAACGTAACCTAACCTAACCTAACCTAACCTAACCTAACCTAACGACGTTTGCAAGCGCTTTCACATTAGATATCGCAGTTCCCGACTTGTAATGGTGAAAAACACTGCATCTCACTAAGTGACATTGTTTAATGCGGTTTTACGACGGTTCATATCTTAACCTGACCTAACATTCGCACTTGTATTAAAAAACGCTCTATTACACTGTTTCGTTCACAATTAGGATATTTGCATAACCTCACAGTTTTTCACCAACTTATTGCAGTACAGAACGCTGTATCTCGCTAAATGACATCGTTCTTTAAGGTTTCACGATGCTTGCATGCGCTTTAACGAGAATATCACAACATAGCAGTTTCGCACTTGTAACGGTACAACACGCAGTATTTGGCTTGTTCATGCCGTTTTGTGTGCTTTCACAACATCTCACCTATCGCAGTTTCGTACTCGCAATAAAACAACACTATCTCGTTAGATGACGTTGTTTTTGGTAGTTTCACGACGCTACCTAGCTTAAACTAACATAACTCAACCTAACATAACCTTCGCACTTCTATCGTTAGAAAACGTTTTACTCGCTACTTTACATTGCTTTCTACAACAATACGACGGTTTCAAGCGCTTTCACATTAGATATCACAGTTCCCAACTTGTAAAGGTGAAAAACACTGCATCTCACTAAGTGACATTGTTTAATGCGGTTTTACGACGGTTCATACCTTAACCTAACGTAACCTAACCCAACCTAACCTAACATAACCTAACCTAACCTAACCTAACCTAACCAAACCTAACCTAACGTAACCTAACCTAACCTAACCTAACCTAACGACGTTTGCAAGCGCTTTCACATTAGATATCGCAGTTCCCGACTTGTAATGGTGAAAAACACTGCATCTCACTAAGTGACATTGTTTAATGCGGTTTTACGACGGTTCATATCTTAACCTAACCTAACATTCGTATTTGTATTGAAAAACGCTCTATTACACTGTTTCGTTCACAATTACGATATTTGCATAACCTCACAGTTTTTCACCAACTTATTGCAGTACAGAACGCTGTATCTCGCTAAATGACATTGTTCTTTAAGGTTTCACGATGCTTGCATGCGCTTTAACGAGAATATCACAATATAGCAGTTTCGCACTTGTAACGGTAGAACACGCAGTATTCGGCTTGTTCATGCCGTTTTGTGTGCTTTCACAACATTTCACCTATCGCAGTTTATTACTCGCAATAAAACAACACTATCTCTTTAGATGACGTCGTTTTTGGTAGTTTCACGACGCTACCTAGCCTAAACTAACCTAACCTAACCTAACCTAACCTTCGCACTTCTATCGTTAGAAAACGTTTTACTCGCAACTTTACAATGTTTTCTACAAGATTACGACGGTTTCATGCGCTCTCGCATTAGATATCGTAGTTCCCGACTTGTAATGTTGAAAAACACTACATCTCACTAAGTGACATTGTTTAATGCGGTTTTACGATGGTTGATATGTCAACCTAACCTAACATTCGCACTCGTATCTAAAGACGCTCAATTACACTGTTTCGTTCACAATTACAATATTTGCTTGACCTCACAGTTTCTCACCAACTTATTACAGTACAGAACGCTGTATCTCGCTAAATGACATCGTTCTTTAAGGTTTCACGATACTTGCATGCGCTTTACCGAGAATGTCACAACATAGCAGTTTCGCACTTGTAACGGTACAACACGCAGTATTTGGCTTGTTCATGCCGTTTTGTGTGCTTTCACAACATTTTACCTATCGCAGTTTCGTACTCGCAATAAACAACACTATCTCGTTAGATGACGTCGTTTTTGGTGGTTTCACGACACTACCTAGCTTAAACTAACATAACTCAACCTAACATAACCTTCGCACTTCTATCGTTAGAAAACGTTTTACTCGCTACTTTACATTGCTTTCTACAACATTACGACGGTTTCAAGCGCTTTCACATTAGATATCGCAGTTCCCAACTTGTAAAGGTGAAAAACACTGCATCTCACTAAGTGACATTGTTTAATGCGGTTTTAGCGCGGTTCATATCTTAACCTAACCTAACCTAACCCAACCTAACCTAACCCAACCTAACCTAACATAACCTAACCTAACCTAACCTAACCAAACCTAACCTAACGTAACCTAACCCAACCTAACCTAACCTAACCTAACGACGTTTGCAAGCGCTTTCACATTAGATATCGCAGTTCCCGACTTGTAATGGTGAAAAACACTGCCTCTCACTAAGTGACATTGTTTAATGCGGTTTTACGACGGTTCATATCTTAACCTAACCTAACATTAGTACTTGTATGGAAAAACGCTCTATTACACTGTTTCGTTCACAATTACGATATTTGCATAACCTCACAGTTTTTCACCAACTTATTGCAGTACAGAACGCTGTATCTCGCTAAATGACATCGTTCTTTAAGGTTTCACGATGCTTGCATGCGCTTTAACAAGAATATCACATTATAGCAGTTTCGCACTTGTAACGGTACAACACGCAGTATCTGGCTTGTTCAAGCCGTTTTGTGTACTTTCACAACATTTCACCTATTGCAGTTACGTACATGCAATAAAACAACACTATCTCGTTAGATGACGTCCTTTTTGGTGGTCTCACGACGCTACATAGCTTAAACTAACATAACTCAAGCTAACCTTCGCACTTCTATCGTTAGAATACGTTTTACTCGCCACTTTACAATGTTTTCTACAAGATTACGACGGTTTCATGCGCTTTCACATTAGATATCGTAGTTCCCGACTTGTAATGATGAAAAACACTACATCTCACTAAGTGACATTGTTTAATGCGGTTTTACGACGGTTGATATCTCAACCTAACCTAACATTCGCACTTGTATCTAAATACGCTCAATTACACTGTTTCGTTCACAATTACGATATTTGCTTGACCTCACAGTTTCTCACCAACTTATTACAGTTCAGAACGCTGTATCTCGCCAAATGACATCGTTCTTTAAGGTTTCACGATACTTGCATGCGCTTTAACGAGAATATCACATTAAAGCAGTTTCGCACTTGTAACGGCACAAGACGCAGTATCTGGCTAGTTCATGCCATTTTGTGTGCTTTCCCAATATTACACCTATCGCAGTTTCGTACTCGCAATAAAACAACACTATCTCGTTAGATGACATCGTTTTTGGTGGTTTCACGACGCTACCTAGCTCAAACTAACCGAACCTTCGCACTTCTATCGTTAGAAAACGTTTTATTCGCTACTTTACAATGTTTTCTACAAGATTACGACGGTTTCATGCGCTTTCACATTAGATATCGCAGTTCCCAACTTGTAAAGGTCAAAAACACTGCATCTCACAAAGTGACATTGTTTAATGCGGTTTTACGACGGTTCATACCTTAACCTAACGTAACCTAACCTAACCTAACCTTACCTAACAAAACCTAACCTAACCCAACCCAACCCAACCTAACCTAACCTAACCTAACCTAAACTAACCTAACCCAACCTAACCTAACCTAACCTAACCTAACCCAACCCAACCCAACCCAACCTAACCTAACCTAAGCTAACCTAACCAAACCTAACCAAACCTAACCTAACCTAACTTAACCTAACCTAACGTAACCTAACCTAACCTAACCTATTCTAACGTAACCTAACCTTACCTGACCTAACCTAACCTAACGTAACCTAACCTAACCTAACATAACCTAACGTAACCTAACCTAACCTAACCTAACGTAACCTAACCTAACCCAACCTAACCCAACCCAACCCAACCCAACCCAACAACACCCAACCCAACCTAACCTAACCTAACCTAACCTTACCTAACCTAACCTAACCTAACGTAACCTAACCTAACCTAACCTAACGTAACCTAACCTAACCTAACGTAACCTAACCTAACCTAACCTAACCTAACCCAACCTAACCTAACCTAACCTAACCCAACTCAACCCAACCTAACCTAATCTAACCTAACCTAACCTAACCTAACCTAACCTAACAAAACCTAACCTAACCTAACCTAACCTAACGACGGTTGCAAGCGCTTTCACATTAGATATCGCAGTTCCCGACTTTCAATGGTGAAAAACACTGCATCCCACTAATTGACATTGTTTAATGCGGTTTTACGACGGTTCATATCTTAACCTAACCTAACATTCGCACTTGTATCTAAAAACGCTCTATTACACTGTTTTGTTCACAATTACCATATTTGCATAACCTCACAGTTTTTCACCAACTTATTGCAGTACAGAACGTTGTATCTCGCTAAATGACATTGTTCTTTAAGGTTTCACGATGCTTGCATGCGCTTTAACGAGAATATCACAATATAGCAGTTTCGCACTTGTAACGGTAGAACACGCAGTATTTGGCTTGTTCATGCCGTTTTGTGTGCTTTCACAACATTTCACCTATCGCAGTTTAATACTCGCTATAAAACAACACTATCTCGTTAGATGACGTCGTTTTTGGTAGTTTTACGACGCTACCTAGCTGAAACTAACCTAACCTAACCTAACCTTCGCACTTCTATCGTTAGAAAACGTTTTACTCGCAACTTTACAATGTTTTCTACAAGATTACGACGGTTTCATGCGCTTTCACATTAGATATCGTAGTTCCCGACTTGTAATGTTGAAAAACACTACATCTCACTAAGTGACATTGTTTAATGCGGTTTTACGACGGTTGATATGTCAACCTAACCTACATTCGCACTTGTATCTAAAGACGCTCAATTACACTGTTTCGTTCACAATTACGATATTTGCTTGACCTCACAGTTTCGCACCAACTTATTACAGTACAGAACGCTGTATCTCGCTAAATGACATCGTTCTTTAAGGTTTCACGATACTTGCATGCGCTTTACCGAGAATGTCAAAACATAGCAGTTTCGCACTTGTAACGGTACAACACGCAGTATTTGGCTTGTTCATGCCGTTTTGTGTGCTTTCACATTTTACCTATCGCAGTTTCGTACTCGCAATAAAACAACACTATCTCGTTAGATGACGTCGTTTTTGGTGGTTTCACGACGCTACCTAGCTTAAACTAACATAACTCAACCTAACATAACCTTCGCACTTCTATCGTTAGAAAACGTTTTACTCGCAACTTTACAATGTTTTCTACAAGATTACGACGGTTTCATGCGCTTCCACATTAGATATCGTAGTTCCCGACTTGTAATGTTGAAAAACACTACATCTCAATAAGTGACATTGTTTAATGCGGTTTTACGATGGTTGATATGTCAACCTAACCTACCATTCGCACTTGTATCTAAAGACGCTCAATTACACTGTTTCGTTCACAATTACGATATTTGCTTGACCTCACAGTTTCTCACCAACTTATTACAGTACAGAACGCTGTATCTCGCTAAATGACATCGTTCTTTAGGTTTCACGATACTTGCATGCGCTTTACCGAGAATGTCACAACATAGCAGTTTCGCACTTGTAACGGTACAACACGCAGTATTTGGCTTGTTCATGCCGTTTTGTGAGCTTTCACAACATTTTACCTATCGCAGTTTCGTACTCGCAATAAACAACACTATCTCGTTAGATGACGTCGTTTTTGGTGGTTTCACGACGCTACCTAGTTCAAACTAACCGAACCTTCGCACTTCTATCGTTAGAAAACGTTTTATTCGCTACTTTACAATGTTTTCTACAAGATTACGACGGTTTCATGCGCTTTCACATTAGATATCGCAGTTCCCAACTTGTAAAGGTGAAAAACACTGCATCTCACTAAGTGACATTGTTTATTGCGGTTTTACGACGGTTCATACCTTAACCTAACGTAACCTAACCTAACCTAACCCAACCTAACCTAACATAACCTAACCTAACCTAACCTAACCTAACCAAACCTAACCTAACCTAACCTAACCTTACCTAACCTAACCAAATTATCCTTACCTAACCTAACCTAACCTAACGTAACCTAACCTAACCTAACCTAACCTAACGTAACCTAACCTAACCTAACCTAACCTAACCCAACCTAACCTAACCTAACCTAACCTAACCCAACTCAACCCAACCTAACCTAATCTAACCTAACCTAACCTAACCTAACCTAACCTAACGACGGTTGCAAGCGCTTTCACATTAGATATCGCAGTTCCCGACTTTTAATGGTGAAAAACACTGCATCTCACTAATTGACATTGTTTAATGCGGTTTTACGACGGTTCATATCTTAACCTAACCTAACATTCGCACTTGTATCTAAAAACGCTCTATTACACTGTTTTGTTCACAATTACCATATTTGCATAACCTCACAGTTTTTCACCAACTTATTGCAGTACAGAACGTTGTATCTCGCTAAATGACATTGTTCTTTAAGGTTTCACGATGCTTGCATGCTATTTAACGAGAATATCACAATATAGCAGTTTCGCACTTGTAACGGTAGAACACGCAGTATTTGGCTTGTTCATGCCGTTTTGTGTGCTTTCACAACATTTCACCTATCGCAGTTTAATACTCGCTATAAAACAACACTATCTCGTTAGATGACGTCGTTTTTAGTAGTTTCACGACGCTACCTAGCTTAAACTAACCTAACCTAACCTAACCTTCGCACTTCTATCGTTAGAAAACGTTTTACTCGCAACTTTACAATGTTTTCTACAAGATTACGACGGTTTCATGCGCTTTCACATTAGATATCGTAGTTCCCGACTTGTAATCTTGAAAAACACTACATCTCACTAAGTGACTGTTTATTGCGGTTTTACGACGGTTGATATGTCAACCTAACCTAACATTCGCACTTGTATCTAAAGACGCTCAATTACACTGTTTCGTTCACAATTACAATATTTGCTTGACCTCACAGTTTCTCACCAACTTATTACAGAACAGAACGCTGTATCTCGCTAAATGACATCGTTCTTTAAGGTTTCACGATACTTGCATGCGCTTTACCGAGAATGTCACAACATAGCAGTTTCGCACTTGTAACGGTACAACACGCAGTATTTGGCTTGTTCATGCCGTTTTGTGTGCTTTCACAACATTTTACCTATCGCAGTTTCGTACTCGCAATAAACAACACTATCTCGTTAGATGACGTCGTTTTTGGTGGTTTCACGACACTACCTAGCTTAAACTAACATAACTCAACCTAACATAACCTTCGCACTTCTATCGTTAGAAAACGTTTTACTCGCTACTTTACATTGCTTTCTACAACATTACGACGGTTTCAAGCGCTTTCACATTAGATATCGCAGTTCCCAACTTGTAAAGGTGAAAAACACTGCATCTCACTAAGTGACATTGTTTAATGCGGTTTTAGCGCGGTTCATATCTTAACCTAACCTAACCTAACCCAACCTAACCTAACCCAACCTAACCTAACATAACCTAACCTAACCTAACCTAACCTAACCAAACCTAACCTAACGTAACCTAACCCAACCTAACCTAACCTAACCTAACGACGTTTGCAAGCGCTTTCACATTAGATATCGCAGTTCCCGACTTGTAATGGTGAAAAACACTGCATCTCACTAAGTGACATTGTTTAATGCGGTTTTACGACGGTTCATATCTTAACCTAACCTAACCTTACCTAACCCAACCTAACCTAACCTAACCAAACCTTACCTAACATCCCTAACCTAACCTAACCTAACCTAACCAAACCTAACCTAACCTAACCTAACGTCACCTAACCTAACCTAACCTAACCTAACCTAACGACGTTTGCAAGCGCTTTCACATTAGATATCGCAGTTCCCGACTTGTAATGGTGAAAAACACTGCATCTCACTAAGTGACATTGTTTAATGCGGTTTTACGACGGTTCATATCTTAACCTGACCTAACATTCGCACTTGTATTAAAAAACGCTCTATTACACTGTTTCGTTCACAATTAGGATATTTGCATAACCTCACAGTTTTTCACCAACTTATTGCAGTACAGAACGCTGTATCTCGCTAAATGACATCGTTCTTTAAGGTTTCACGATGCTTGCATGCGCTTTAACGAGAATATCACAACATAGCAGTTTCGCACTTGTAACGGTACAACACGCAGTATTTGGCTTGTTCATGCCGTTTTGTGTGCTTTCACAACATCTCACCTATCGCAGTTTCGTACTCGCAATAAAACAACACTATCTCGTTAGATGACGTTGTTTTTAGTAGTTTCACGACGCTACCTAGCTTAAACTAACATAACTCAACCTAACATAACCTTCGCACTTCTATCGTTAGAAAACGTTTTACTCGCTACTTTACATTGCTTTCTACAACAATACGACGGTTTCAAGCGCTTTCACATTAGATATCACAGTTCCCAACTTGTAAAGGTGAAAAACACTGCATCTCACTAAGTGACATTGTTTAATGCGGTTTTACGACGGTTCATACCTTAACCTAACGTAACCTAACCCAACCTAACCTAACATAACCTAACCTAACCTAACCTAACCTAACCTAACCAAACCTAACCTAACGTAACCTAACCTAACCTAACCTAACCTAACCTAACCTAACCTAACCTAACGACGTTTGCAAGCGCTTTCACATTAGATATCGCAGTTCCCGACTTGTAATGGTGAAAAACACTGCATCTCACTAAGTGACATTGTTTAATGCGGTTTTACGACGGTTCATATCTTAACCTAACCTAACATTCGTATTTGTATTGAAAAACGCTCTATTACACTGTTTCGTTCACAATTACGATATTTGCATAACCTCACAGTTTTTCACCAACTTATTGCAGTACAGAACGCTGTATCTCGCTAAATGACATTGTTCTTTAAGGTTTCACGATGCTTGCATGCGCTTTAACGAGAATATCACAATATAGCAGTTTCGCACTTGTAACGGTAGAACACGCAGTATTCGGCTTGTTCATGCCGTTTTGTGTGCTTTCACAATATTTCACCTATCGCAGTTTATTACTCGCAATAAAACAACACTATCTCTTTAGATGACGTCGTTTTTGGTAGTTTCACGACGCTACCTAGCCTAAACTAACCTAACCTAACCTAACCTAACCTTCGCACTTCTATCGTTAGAAAACGTTTTACTCGCAACTTTACAATGTTTTCTACAAGATTACGACGGTTTCATGCGCTCTCGCATTAGATATCGTAGTTCCCGACTTGTAATGTTGAAAAACACTACATCTCACTAAGTGACATTGTTTAATGCGGTTTTACGATGGTTGATATGTCAACCTAACCTAACATTCGCACTCGTATCTAAAGACGCTCAATTACACTGTTTCGTTCACAATTACAATATTTGCTTGACCTCACAGTTTCTCACCAACTTATTACAGTACAGAACGCTGTATCTCGCTAAATGACATCGTTCTTTAAGGTTTCACGATACTTGCATGCGCTTTACCGAGAATGTCACAACATAGCAGTTTCGCACTTGTAACGGTACAACACGCAGTATTTGGCTTGTTCATGCCGTTTTGTGTGCTTTCACAACATTTTACCTATCGCAGTTTTGTACTCGCAATAAACAACACTATCTCGTTAGATGACGTCGTTTTTGGTGGTTTCACGACACTACCTAGCTTAAACTAACATAACTCAACCTAACATAACCTTCGCACTTCTATCGTTAGAAAACGTTTTACTCGCTACTTTACATTGCTTTCTACAACATTACGACGGTTTCAAGCGCTTTCACATTAGATATCGCAGTTCCCAACTTGTAAAGGTGAAAAACACTGCATCTCACTAAGTGACATTGTTTAATGCGGTTTTAGCGCGGTTCATATCTTAACCTAACCTAACCTAACCCAACCTAACCTAACCCAACCTAACCTAACATAACCTAACCTAACCTAACCTAACCAAACCTAACCTAACGTAACCTAACCCAACCTAACCTAACCTAACCTAACGACGTTTGCAAGCGCTTTCACATTAGATATCGCAGTTCCCGACTTGTAATGGTGAAAAACACTGCATCTCACTAAGTGACATTGTTTAATGCGGTTTTACGACGGTTCATATCTTAACCTAACCTAACATTAGTACTTGTATGGAAAAACGCTCTATTACACTGTTTCGTTCACAATTACGATATTTGCATAACCTCACAGTTTTTCACCAACTTATTGCAGTACAGAACGCTGTATCTCGCTAAATGACATCGTTCTTTAAGGTTTCACGATGCTTGCATGCGCTTTAACAAGAATATCACATTATAGCAGTTTCGCACTTGTAACGGTACAACACGCAGTATCTGGCTTGTTCAAGCCGTTTTGTGTACTTTCACAACATTTAACTATTGCAGTTACGTACATGCAATAAACCAACACTATCTCGTTAGATGACGTCCTTTTTGGTGGTCTCACGACGCTACATAGCTTAAACTAACATAACTCAAGCTAACCTTCGCACTTCTATCGTTAGAATACGTTTTACTCGCCACTTTACAATGTTTTCTACAAGATTACGACGGTTTCATGCGCTTTCACATTAGATATCGTAGTTCCCGACTTGTAATGATGAAAAACACTACATCTCACTAAGTGACATTGTTTAATGCGGTTTTACGACGGTTGATATCTCAACCTAACCTAACATTCGCACTTGTATCTAAATACGCTCAATTACACTGTTTCGTTCACAATTACGATATTTGCTTGACCTCACAGTTTCTCACCAACTTATTACAGTTCAGAACGCTGTATCTCGCCAAATGACATCGTTCTTTAAGGTTTCACGATACTTGCATGCGCTTTAACGAGAATATCACATTAAAGCAGTTTCGCACTTGTAACGGCACAAGACGCAGTATCTGGCTAGTTCATGCCATTTTGTGTGCTTTCCCAATATTACACCTATCGCAGTTTCGTACTCGCAATAAAACAACACTATCTCGTTAGATGACATCGTTTTTGGTGGTTTCACGACGCTACCTAGCTCAAACTAACCGAACCTTCGCACTTCTATCGTTAGAAAACGTTTTATTCGCTACTTTACAATGTTTTCTACAAGATTACGACGGTTTCATGCGCTTTCACATTAGATATCGCAGTTCCCAACTTGTAAAGGTCAAAAACACTGCATCTCACAAAGTGACATTGTTTAATGCGGTTTTACGACGGTTCATACCTTAACCTAACGTAACCTAACCTAACCTAACCTTACCTAACAAAACCTAACCTAACCCAACCCAACCTAACCTAACCTAACCTAAACTAACCTAACCCAACCTAACCTAACCTAACCTAACCTAACCCAACCCAACCCAACCCAACCTAACCTAACCTAAGCTAACCTAACCAAACCTAACCAAACCTAACCTAACCTAACTTAACCTAACCTAACGTAACCTAACCTAACCTAACCTATTCTAACGTAACCTAACCTTACCTGACCTAACCTAACCTAACGTAACCTAACCTAACCTAACATAACCTAACGTAACCTAACCTAACCTAACCTAACGTAACCTAACCTAACCTAACCCAACCTAACCCAACCCAACCCAACCCAACCCAACAACACCCAACCCAACCTAACCTAACCTAACCTAACCTTACCTAACCTAACCTAACCTAACGTAACCTAACCTAACCTAACCTAACGTAACCTAACCTAACCTAACGTAACCTAACCTAACCTAACCTAACCCAACCTAACCTAACCTAACCTAACCCAACTCAACCCAACCTAACCTAATCTAACCTAACCTAACCTAACCTAACCTAACCTAACCTAACCTAACAAAACCTAACCTAACCTAACCTAACGACGGTTGCAAGCGCTTTCACATTAGATATCGCAGTTCCCGACTTTCAATGGTGAAAAACACTGCATCTCACTAATTGACATTGTTTAATGCGGTTTTACGACGGTTCATATCTTAACCTAACCTAACATTCGCACTTGTATCTAAAAACGCTCTATTACACTGTTTTGTTCACAATTACCATATTTGCATAACCTCACAGTTTTTCACCAACTTATTGCAGTACAGAACGTTGTATCTCGCTAAATGACATTGTTCTTTAAGGTTTCACGATGCTTGCATGCGCTTTAACGAGAATATCACAATATAGCAGTTTCGCACTTGTAACGGTAGAACACGCAGTATTTGGCTTGTTCATGCCGTTTTGTGTGCTTTCACAACATTTCACCTATCGCAGTTTAATACTCGCTATAAAACAACACTATCTCGTTAGATGACGTCGTTTTTGGTAGTTTTACGACGCTACCTAGCTGAAACTAACCTAACCTAACCTAACCTTCGCACTTCTATCGTTAGAAAACGTTGTACTCGCAACTTTACAATGTTTTCTACAAGATTACGACGGTTTCATGCGCTTTCACATTAGATATCGTAGTTCCCGACTTGTAATGTTGAAAAACACTACATCTCACTAAGTGACATTGTTTAATGCGGTTTTACGACGGTTGATATGTCAACCTAACCTAACATTCGCACTTGTATCTAAAGACGCTCAATTACACTGTTTCGTTCACAATTACGATATTTGCTTGACCTCACAGTTTCGCACCAACTTATTACAGTACAGAACGCTGTATCTCGCTAAATGACATCGTTCTTTAAGGTTTCACGATACTTGCATGCGCTTTACCGAGAATGTCAAAACATAGCAGTTTCGCACTTGTAACGGTACAACACGCAGTATTTGGCTTGTTCATGCCGTTTTGTGTGCTTTCACATTTTACCTATCGCAGTTTCGTACTCGCAATAAAACAACACTATCTCGTTAGATGACGTCGTTTTTGGTGGTTTCACGACGCTACCTAGCTTAAACTAACATAACTCAACCTAACATAACCTTCGCACTTCTATCGTTAGAAAACGTTTTACTCGCAACTTTACAATGTTTTCTACAAGATTACGACGGTTTCATGCGCTTCCACATTAGATATCGTAGTTCCCGACTTGTAATGTTGAAAAACACTACATCTCAATAAGTGACATTGTTTAATGCGGTTTTACGATGGTTGATATGTCAACCTAACCTACCATTCGCACTTGTATCTAAAGACGCTCAATTACACTGTTTCGTTCACAATTACGATATTTGCTTGACCTCACAGTTTCTCACCAACTTATTACAGTACAGAACGCTGTATCTCGCTAAATGACATCGTTCTTTAGGTTTCACGATACTTGCATGCGCTTTACCGAGAATGTCACAACATAGCAGTTTCGCACTTGTAACGGTACAACACGCAGTATTTGGCTTGTTCATGCCGTTTTGTGAGCTTTCACAACATTTTACCTATCGCAGTTTCGTACTCGCAATAAACAACACTATCTCGTTAGATGACGTCGTTTTTGGTGGTTTCACGACGCTACCTAGTTCAAACTAACCGAACCTTCGCACTTCTATCGTTAGAAAACGTTTTATTCGCTACTTTACAATGTTTTCTACAAGATTACGACGGTTTCATGCGCTTTCACATTAGATATCGCAGTTCCCAACTTGTAAAGGTGAAAAACACTGCATCTCACTAAGTGACATTGTTTATTGCGGTTTTACGACGGTTCATACCTTAACCTAACGTAACCTAACCTAACCTAACCCAACCTAACCTAACATAACCTAACCTAACCTAACCTAACCTAACCAAACCTAACCTAACCTAACCTAACCTTACCTAACCTAACCAAATTATCCTTACCTAACCTAACCTAACCTAACGTAACCTAACCTAACCTAACCTAACGTAACCTAACCTAACCTAACGTAACCTAACCTAACCTAACCTAACCTAACCCAACCTAACCTAACCTAACCTAACCTAACCCAACTCAACCCAACCTAACCTAATCTAACCTAACCTAACCTAACCTAACCTAACCTAACGACGGTTGCAAGCGCTTTCACATTAGATATCGCAGTTCCCGACTTTTAATGGTGAAAAACACTGCATCTCACTAATTGACATTGTTTAATGCGGTTTTACGACGGTTCATATCTTAACCTAACCTAACATTCGCACTTGTATCTAAAAACGCTCTATTACACTGTTTTGTTCACAATTACCATATTTGCATAACCTCACAGTTTTTCACCAACTTATTGCAGTACAGAACGTTGTATCTCGCTAAATGACATTGTTCTTTAAGGTTTCACGATGCTTGCATGCTATTTAACGAGAATATCACAATATAGCAGTTTCGCACTTGTAACGGTAGAACACGCAGTATTTGGCTTGTTCATGCCGTTTTGTGTGCTTTCACAACATTTTACCTATCGCAGTTTTGTACTCGCAATAAACAACACTATCTCGTTAGATGACGTCGTTTTTGGTGGTTTCACGACACTACCTAGCTTAAACTAACATAACTCAACCTAACATAACCTTCGCACTTCTATCGTTAGAAAACGTTTTACTCGCTACTTTACATTGCTTTCTACAACATTACGACGGTTTCAAGCGCTTTCACATTAGATATCGCAGTTCCCAACTTGTAAAGGTGAAAAACACTGCATCTCACTAAGTGACATTGTTTAATGCGGTTTTAGCGCGGGTCATATCTTAACCTAACCTAACCTAACCCAACCTAACCTAACCCAACCTAACCTAACCCAACCTAACCTAAGATAACCTAACCTAACCTAACCTAACCTAACCAAACCTAACCTAACGTAACCTAACCCAACCTAACCTAACCTAACCTAACGACGTTTGCAAGCGCTTTCACATTAGATATCGCAGTTCCCGACTTGTAATGGTGAAAAACACTGCATCTCACTAAGTGACATTGTTTAATGCGGTTTTACGACGGTTCATATCTTAACCTAACCTAACATTAGTACTTGTATGGAAAAACGCTCTATTACACTGTTTCGTTCACAATTACGATATTTGCATAACCTCACAGTTTTTCACCAACTTATTGCAGTACAGAACGCTGTATCTCGCTAAATGACATCGTTCTTTAAGGTTTCACGATGCTTGCATGCGCTTTAACAAGAATATCACATTATAGCAGTTTCGCACTTGTAACGGTACAACACGCAGTATCTGGCTTGTTCAAGCCGTTTTGTGTACTTTCACAACATTTCACCTATTGCAGTTACGTACATGCAATAAAACAACACTATCTCGTTAGATGACGTCCTTTTTGGTGGTCTCACGACGCTACATAGCTTAAACTAACATAACTCAAGCTAACCTTCGCACTTCTATCGTTAGAAAACGTTTTACTCGCCACTTTACAATGTTTTCTACAAGATTACGACGGTTTCATGCGCTTTCACATTAGATATCGTAGTTCCCGACTTGTAATGATGAAAAACACTACATCTCACTAAGTGACATTGTTTAATGCGGTTTTACGACGGTTGATATCTCAACCTAACCTAACATTCGCACTTGTATCTAAATACGCTCAATTACACTGTTTCGTTCACAATTACGATATTTGCTTGACCTCACAGTTTCTCACCAACTTATTACAGTTCAGAACGCTGTATCTCGCTAAATGACATCGTTCTTTAAGGTTTCACGATACTTGCATGCGCTTTAACGAGAATATCACATTAGAGCAGTTTCGCACTTGTAACGGCACAAGACGCAGTATCTGGCTAGTTCATGCCATTTTGTGTGCTTTCCCAATATTACACCTATCGCAGTTTCGTACTCGCAATAAAACAACACTATCTCGTTAGATGACATCGTTTTTGGTGGTTTCACGACGCTACCTAGCTCAAACTAACCGAACCTTCGCACTTCTATCGTTAGAAAACGTTTTATTCGCTACTTTACAATGTTTTCTACAAGATTACGACGGTTTCATGCGCTTTCACATTAGATATCGCAGTTCCCAACTTGTAAAGGTGAAAAACACTGCATCTCACTAAGTGACATTGTTTAATGCGGTTTTACGACGGTTCATACCTTAACCTAACGTAACCTAACGTAACCTAACCTTACCTAACCTAACCTAACCTAACCTAACCCAACCCAACCCAACCTAACCTAACCTAACCTAACCTAAACTAACCTAACCCAACCTAACCTAACCTAACCTAACCTAACCCAACCCAACCCAACCCAACCTAACCTAACCTAAGCTAACCTAACCAAACCTAACCTAACTTAACCTAACCTAACGTAACCTAACCTAACCTAACCTATTCTAACGTAACCTAACCTTTCCTGACCTAACCTAACCTAACGTAACCTAACCTAACATAACCTAACGTAACCTAACCTAACCTAACCTAACCTAACGTAACCTAACCTAACCTAACCCAACCCAACCCAACCCAACCCAACAACACCCAACCCAACCTAACCTAACCTAACCTTACCTAACCTAACCAAATTATCCTTACCTAACCTAACCTAACCTAACGTAACCTAACCTAACCTAACCTAACGTAACCTAACCGAACCTAACGTAACCTAACCTAACCTAACCTAACCCAACCTAACCTAACCTAACCTAACCCAACTCAACCCAACCTAACCTAATCTAACCTAACCTAACCTAACCTAACCTAACAAAACCTAACCTAACCAAACCTAACCTAACCTAACCTAACGACGGTTGCAAGCGCTTTCACATTAGATATCGCAGTTCCCGACTTGTAATGGTGAAAAACACAGCATCTCACTAACTGACATTGTTTAATGCGGTTTTAGCGCGGTTCATATCTTAACCTAACCTAACCTTACCTAACCCAACCTAACCTAACCTAACCTAACCAAACCTTACCTAACATCCCTAACCTAACCTAACCTAACCTAACCAAACCTAACCTAACCTAACCTAACGTAACCTAACCTAACCTAACCTAACGACGTTTGCAAGCGCTTTCACATTAGATATCGCAGTTCCCGACTTGTAATGGTGAAAAACACTGCATCTCACTAAGTGACATTGTTTAATGCGGTTTTACGACGGTTCATATCTTAACCTAACCTAACATTCGCACTTGTATTAAAAAACGCTCTATTACACTGTTTCGTTCACAATTAGGATATTTGCATAACCTCACAGTTTTTCACCAACTTATTGCAGTACAGAACGCTGTATCTCGCTAAATGACATCGTTCTTTAAGGTTTCACGATGCTTGCATGCGCTTTAACGAGAATATCACAACATAGCAGTTTCGCACTTGTAACGGTACAACACGCAGTATTTGGCTTGTTCATGCCGTTTTGTGTGCTTTCACAACATTTCACCTATCGCAGTTTCGTACAAGCAATAAAACAACACTATCTCGTTAGATGACGTTGTTTTTGGTAGTTTCACGACGCTACCTAGCTTAAACTAACATAACTTAACCTAACATAACCTTCGCACTTCTATCGTTAGAAAACGTTTTACTCGCTACTTTACATTGCTTTCTACAACAATACGACGGTTTCAAGCGCTTTCACATTAGATATCACAGTTCCCAACTTGTAAAGGTGAAAAACACTGCATCTCACTAAGTGACATTGTTTAATGCGGTTTTACGACGGTTCATACCTTAACCTAACGTAACCTAACCTAACCTAACCTAACCTTACCTAACCTAACCTAACCTAACCTAACCCAACCCAACCCAACCTAACCTAACCTAACCTAACCTAAACTAACCTAACCCAACCTAACCTAACCTAACCTAACCTAACCCTAACCAACCCAACCCAACCCAACCTAACCTAACCTAAGCTAACCTAACCAAACCTAACCTAACCTAACCTAACCTAACGTAACGTAACCTAACCTAACCTAACATAACCTAACGTAACCTAACCTAACCTAACCTAACCTAACCTAACCTAACGTAACCTAACCTAACCCAACCTAACCCAACCCAACCCAACCCAACCCAACAACACCCAACCCAACCTAACCTAACCTAACCTAACCTTACCTAACCTAACCAAATTATCCTTACCTAACCTAACCTAACCTAACGTAACCTAACCTAACCTAACGTAACCTAACCTAACCTAACGTAACCTAACCTAACCTAACCTAACCTAACAAAACCTAACCTAACCTAACCTAACCTAACCTAACCTAACCTAACGACGGTTGCAAGCGCTTTCACATTAGATATCGCAGTTCCCGACTTTTAATGGTGAAAAACACTGCATCTCACTAATTGACATTGTTTAATGCGGTTTTACGACGGTTCATATCTTAACCTAACCTAACATTCGCACTTGTATCTAAAACCGCTCTATTACACTGTTTTGTTCACAATTACCATATTTGCATAACCTCACAGTTTTTCACCAACTTATTGCAGTACAGAACGTTGTATCTCGCTAAATGACATTGTTCTTTAAGGTTTCACGATGCTTGCATGCGCTTTAACGAGAATATCACATTAAAGCAGTTTCGCACTTGTAACGGCACAAGACGCAGTATCTGGCTAGTTCATGCCATTTTGTGTGCTTTCCCAATATTACACCTATCGCAGTTTCGTACTCGCAATAAAACAACACTATCTCGTTAGATGACATCGTTTTTGGTGGTTTCACGACGCTACCTAGCTCAAACTAACCGAACCTTCGCACTTCTATCGTTAGAAAACGTTTTATTCGCTACTTTACAATGTTTTCTACAAGATTACGACGGTTTCATGCGCTTTCACATTAGATATCGCAGTTCCCAACTTGTAAAGGTCAAAAACACTGCATCTCACAAAGTGACATTGTTTAATGCGGTTTTACGACGGTTCATACCTTAACCTAACGTAACCTAACCTAACCTAACCTAACCTTACCTAACCTAACCTAACCTAACCCAACCCAACCCAACCTAACCTAACCTAAACTAACCTAACCCAACCTAACCTAACCTAACCTAACCTAACCCAACCCAACCCAACCCAACCTAACCTAACCTAAGCTAACCTAACCAAACCTAACCAAACCTAACCTAACCTAACTTAACCTAACCTAACGTAACCTAACCTAACCTAACCTATTCTAACGTAACCTAACCTTACCTGACCTAACCTAACCTAACGTAACCTAACCTAACCTAACATAACCTAACGTAACCTAACCTAACCTAACCTAACCTAACCCAACCTAACCCAACCCAACCCAACCCAACCCAACAACACCCAACCCAACCTAACCTAACCTAACCTAACCTTACCTAACCTAACCTAACCTAACGTAACCTAACCTAACCTAACCTAACGTAACCTAACCTAACCTAACGTAACCTAACCTAACCTAACCTAACCTAACCCAACCTAACCTAACCTAACCTAACCCAACTCAACCCAACCTAACCTAATCTAACCCAACCTAACCTAACCTAACCTAACAAAACCTAACCTAACCTAACGTAACCTAACCTAACCTAACGACGGTTGCAAGCGCTTTCACATTAGATATTGCAGTTCCCGACTTTCAATGGTGAAAAACACTGCATCTCACTAATTGACATTGTTTAATGCGGTTTTACGACGGTTCATATCTTAACCTAACCTAACATTCGCACTTGTATCTAAAAACGCTCTATTACACTGTTTTGTTCACAATTACCATATTTGCATAACCTCACAGTTTTTCACCAACTTATTGCAGTACAGAACGTTGTATCTCGCTAAATGACATTGTTCTTTAAGGTTTCACGATGCTTGCATGCGCTTTAACGAGAATATCACAATATAGCAGTTTCGCACTTGTAACGGTACAACACGCAGTATTTGGCTTGTTCATGCCGTTTTGTGTGCTTTCACATTTTACCTATCGCAGTTTCGTACTCGCAATAAAACAACACTATCTCGTTAGATGACGTCGTTTTTGGTGGTTTCACGACGCTACCTAGCTTAAACTAACATAACTCAACCTAACATAACCTTCGCACTTCTATCGTTAGAAAACGTTTTACTCGCAACTTTACAATGTTTTCTACAAGATTACGACGGTTTCATGCGCTTTCACATTAGATATCGTAGTTCCCGACTTGTAATGTTGAAAAACACTACATCTCACTAAGTGACATTGTTTAATGCGGTTTTACGATGGTTGATATGTCAACCTAACCTACCATTCGCACTTGTATCTAAAGACGCTCAATTACACTGTTTCGTTCACAATTACGATATTTGCTTGACCTCACAGTTTCTCACCAACTTATTACAGTACAGAACGCTGTATCTCGCTAAATGACATCGTTCTTTAGGTTTCACGATACTTGCATGCGCTTTACCGAGAATGTCACAACATAGCAGTTTCGCACTTGTAACGGTACAACACGCAGTATTTGGCTTGTTCATGCCGTTTTGTGTGCTTTCACAACATTTTACCTATCGCAGTTTCGTACTCGCAATAAACAACACTATCTCGTTAGATGACGTCGTTTTTGGTGGTTTCACGACGCTACCTAGTTCAAACTAACCGAACCTTCGCACTTCTATCGTTAGAAAACGTTTTATTCGCTACTTTACAATGTTTTCTACAAGATTACGACGGTTTCATGTGCTTTCACATTAGATATCGCAGTTCCCAACTTGTAAAGGTGAAAAACACTGCATCTCGCTAAGTGACATTGTTTATTGCGGTTTTACGACGGTTCATACCTTAACCTAACGTAACCTAGCCTAACCTAACCCAACCTAACCTAACATAACCTAACCTAACCTAACCTAACCTAACCAAACCTAACCTAACCTAACCTAACCTTACCTAACCTAACCAAATTATCCTTACCTAACCTAACCTAACCTAACGTAACCTAACCTAACCTAACCTAACGTAACCTAACCTAACCTAACGTAACCTAACCTAACCTAACCTAACCTAACCCAACCTAACCTAACCTAACCTAACCTAACCCAACTCAACCCAACCTAACCTAATCTAACCTAACCTAACCTAACCTAACGACGGTTGCAAGCGCTTTCACATTAGATATCGCAGTTCCCGACTTTTAATGGTGAAAAACACTGCATCTCACTAATTGACATTGTTTAATGCGGTTTTACGACGGTTCATATCTTAACCTAACCTAACATTCGCACTTGTATCTAAAAACGCTCTATTACACTGTTTTGTTCACAATTACCATATTTGCATAACCTCACAGTTTTTCACCAACTTATTGCAGTACAGAACGTTGTATCTCGCTAAATGACATTGTTCTTTAAGGTTTCACGATGCTTGCATGCTATTTAACGAGAATATCACAATATAGCAGTTTCGCACTTGTATCGGTAGAACACGCAGTATTTGGCTTGTTCATGCCGTTTTGTGTGCTTTCACAACATTTCACCTATCGCAGTTTAATACTCGCTATAAAACAACACTATCTCGTTAGATGACGTCGTTTTTAGTAGTTTCACGACGCTACCTAGCTTAAACTAACCTAACCTAACCTAACCTTCGCACTTCTATCGTTAGAAAACGTTTTACTCGCAACTTTACAATGTTTTCTACAAGATTACGACGGTTTCATGCGCTTTCACATTAGATATCGTAGTTCCCGACTTGTAATCGTGAAAAACACTACATCTCACTAAGTGACTGTTTATTGCGGTTTTACGACGGTTGATATGTCAACCTAACCTAACATTCGCACTTGTATCTAAAGACGCTCAATTACACTGTTTCGTTCACAATTACGATATTTGCTTGACCTCACAGTTTCTCACCAACTTATTACAGTACAGAACGCTGTATCTCGCTAAGTGACATCGTTTTTTAAGGTTTCACGATACTTGCATGCGCTTTACCGAGAATGTCAAAACATAGCAGTTTCGCACTTGTAACGGTACAACACGCAGTATTTGGCTTGTTCATGCCGTTTTGTGTGCTTTCACATTTTACCTAGCGCAGTTTCGTACTCGCAATAAAACAACACTATCTCGTTAGATGACGTCGTTTTTGGTGGTTTCACGACGCTACCTAGCTTAAACTAACATAACTCAACCTAACATAACCTTCGCACTTCTATCGTTAGAAAACGTTTTACTCGCTACTTTACATTGCTTTCTACAACATTACGACGGTTTCAAGCGCTTTCACATTAGATATCGCAGTTCCCAACTTGTAATGGTGAAAAACACTGCATCTCACTAAGTGACATTGTTTAATGCGGTTTTACGACGGTTCATACCTTAACCTAACGTAACCTAACCTAACCTAACCTAACCTTACCTAACCTAACCTAACCTAACCTAACCCAACCCAACCCAACCTAACCTAACCTAACCTAACCTAAACTAACCTAACCCAACCTAACCTAACCTAACCTAACCCAACCCAACCCAACCCAACCTAACCTAACCTAAGCTAACCTAACCAAACCTAACCTAACTTAACCTAACCTAACGTAACCTAACCTAACCTAACCTATTCTAACGTAACCTAACCTTTCCTGACCTAACCTAACCTAACGTAACCTAACCTAACCTAACCTAACATAACCTAACCTAACCTAACCTAACCTAACCTAACGTAACCTAACCTAACCTAACCCAACCTAACCCAACCCATCCCAACCCAACCCAACAACAGCCAACCCAACCTAACCTAACCTAACCTAACCTTACCTAACCTAACCAAATTATCCTTACCTAACCTAACCTAACCTAACGTAACCTAACGTAACCTAACCTAACCTAACGTAACCTAACCTAACCTAACCCAACCTAACCTAACCTAACCTAACCTAACCTAACCCAACTCAACCCAACCTAACCTAATCTAACCTAACCTAACCTAACCTAACCTAACAAAACCTAACCTAACCTAACCTAACCTAACGACGGTTGCAAGCGCTTTCACATTAGATATCGCAGTTCCCGACTTTTAATGGTGAAAAACACTGCATCTCACTAATTGACATTGTTTAATGCGGTTTTACGACGGTTCATATCTTAACCTAACCTAACATTCGCACTTGTATCTAAAAACGCTCTATTACACTGTTTTGTTCACAATTACCATATTTGCATAACCTCACAGTTTTTCACCAACTTATTGCAGTACAGAACGTTGTATCTCGCTAAATGACATTGTTCTTTAAGGTTTCACGATGCTTGCATGCTATTTAACGAGAATATCACAATATAGCAGTTTCGCACTTGTAACGGTAGAACACGCAGTATTTGGCTTGTTCATGCCGTTTTGTGTGCTTTCACAACATTTCACCTATCGCAGTTTAATACTCGCTATAAAACAACACTATCTCGTTAGATGACGTCGTTTTTAGTAGTTTCACGACGCTACCTAGCTTAAACTAACATAACTCAACCTAACATAACCTTCGCACTTCTATCGTTAGAAAACGTTTTACTCGCTACTTTACATTGCTTTCTACAACATTACGACGGTTTCAAGCGCTTTCACATTAGATATCGCAGTTCCCAACTTGTAATGGTGAAAAACACTGCATCTCACTAAGTGACATTGTTTATTGCGGTTTTACGACGGTTCATACCTTAACCTAACCCAACCTAACCTAACCTAACCCAACCTAACCTAACATAACCTAACCTAACCTAACCTAACCAAACCTAACCTAACCTAACCTAACCTAACCTAACCTAACGACGTTTGCAAGCGCTTTCACATTAGATATCGCAGTTCCCGACTTGTAATGGTGAAAAACACTGCATCTCACTAAGTGACATTGTTTAATGCGGTTTTACGACGGTTCATATCTTAACCTAACCTAACATACGTACTTGTATTGAAAAACGCTCTATTACACTGTTTCGTTCACAATTACGATATTTGCATAACCTCACAGTTTTTCACCAACTTATTGCAGTACAGAACGCTGTATCTCGCTAAATGACATTGTTCTTTAAGGTTTCACGATGCTTGCATGCGCTTTAACGAGAATATCACAATATAGCAGTTTCGCACTTGTAACGGTAGAACACGCAGTATTTGGCTTGTTCATGACGTTTTGTGTGCTTTCACAACATTTCACCTATCGCAGTTTAATACTCGTAATAAAACAACACTATCTCATTAGATGACGTCGTTTTTGGTAGTTTCACGACGCTACCTAGCCTAAACTAACCTAACCTAACCTAACCTTCGCACTTCTATCGTTAGAAAACGTTTTACTCGCAACTTTACAATGTTTTCTACAAGATTACGACGGTTTCATGCGCTTTCACATTAGATATCGTAGTTCCCGACTTGTAATGTTGAAAAACACTACATCTCACTAAGTGACATTGTTTAATGCGGTTTTACGATGGTTGATATGTCAACCTAACCTAACATTCGCACTTGTATCTAAAGATGCTCAATTACACTGTTTCGTTCACAATTACGATATTTGCTTGACCTCACAGTTTCTCACCAACTTATTACAATACAGAACGCTGTATCTCGCTAAATGACATCGTTCTTTAAGGTTTCACGATACTTGCATGCGCTTTACCGAGAATGTCACAACATAGCAGTTTCGCACTTGTAACGGTACAACACGCAGTATTTGGCTTGTTCATGCCGTTTTGTGTGCTTTCACAACATTTCACCTATCGCAGTTTCGTACTCGCAATAAAACAACACTATCTCGTTAGATGACGTTGTTTTTGGTAGTTTCACGACGCTACCTAGCTTAAACTAACATAACTCAACCTAACATAACCTTCGCACTTCTATCGTTAGAAAACGTTTTACTCGCTACTTTACATTGCTTTCTACAACAATACGACGGTTTCAAGCGCTTTCACATTAGATATCACAGTTCCCAACTTGTAAAGGTGAAAAACACTGCATCTCACTAAGTGACATTGTTTAATGCGGTTTTACGACGGTTCATACCTTAACCTAACGTAACCTAACCTAACCTAACCCAACCCAACCCAACCTAACCTAACCTAACCCAACCCAACCTAACCCAACCTAACCTAACCTAACCTAACCTAACCCAACCCAACCCAACCCAACCTAACCTAACCTAAGCTAACCTAACCAAACCTAACCTAACTTAACCTAACCTAACCTAACCAAACCTAACCTAACTTAACCTAACCTAACGTAACCTAACCTAACCTAACCTATTCTAACGTAACCTAACCTTTCCTAACCTAACCTAACCTAACCTAACCTAACCTAACCTAACCTAACCTTACCTAACCTAACCAAATTATCCTTACCTAACCTAACCTAACCTAACGTAACCTAACCGAACCTAACGTAACCTAACCTAACCTAACCTAACCCAACCTAACCTAACCTAACCTAACCTAACCTAACCCAACTCAACCCAACCTAACCTAATCTAACCTAACCTAACCTAACCTAACAAAACCTAACCTAACCTAACCTAACCTAACCTAACGACGGTTGCAAGCGCTTTCACATTAGATATCGCAGTTCCCGACTTGTAATGGTGAAAAACACAGCATCTCACTAAGTGACATTGTTTAATGCGGTTTTAGCGCGGTTCATATCTTAACCTAACCTAACCTTACCTAACCCAACCTAACCTAACCTAACCTAACCAAACCTTACCTAACATCCCTAACCTAACCTAACCTAACCTAACCAAACCTAACCTAACCTAACCTAACGTAACCTAACCTAACCTAACCTAACCTAACCTAACGACGTTTGCAAGCGCTTTCACATTAGATATCGCAGTTCCCGACTTGTAATGGTGAAAAACACTGCATCTCACTAAGTGACATTGTTTAATGCGGTTTTACGACGGTTCATATCTTAACCTAACCTAACATTCGCACTTGTATTAAAAACGCTCTATTACACTGTTTCGTTCACAATTAGGATATTTGCATAACCTCACAGTTTTTCACCAACTTATTGCAGTACAGAACGCTGTATCTCGCTAAATGACATCGTTCTTTAAGGTTTCACGATGCTTGCATGCGCTTTAACGAGAATATCACAACATAGCAGTTTCGCACTTCTAACGGTACAACACGCAGTATTTGGCTTGTTCATGCCGTTTTGTGTGCTTTCACAACATTTCACCTATCGCAGTTTCGTACTCGCAATAAAACAACACTATCTCGTTAGATGACGTTGTTTTTGGTAGTTTCACGACGCTACCTAGCTTAAACTAACCTAACCCAACCTAACCCAACCCAACCCAACCCAACAACACCCAACCCAACCTAACCTAACCTAACCTAACCTTACCTAACCTAACCAAATTATCCTTACCTAACATAACCCAACCTAACGTAACCGAACCTAACCTAACCTAACGTAACCTAACCTAACCTAACGTAACCTAACCTAACCTAACCTAACCAAACCCAACCTAACCTAACCTAACCTAACCTAACCTAACCCAACTCAACCCAACCTAACCTAATCTAACCTAACCTAACCTAAC
The DNA here is from genome assembly GCF_043290135.1 of Rhipicephalus microplus. Classification (NCBI taxonomy): domain Eukaryota; kingdom Metazoa; phylum Arthropoda; class Arachnida; order Ixodida; family Ixodidae; genus Rhipicephalus; species Rhipicephalus microplus. The sequence continues at coordinate 239,039,398 of NC_134703.1, forward strand.
CTAACCTAACCTAACCAAACCTAACCTAACCTAACCTAACCTAACGACGGTTGCAAGCGCTTTCACATTAGATATCGCAGTTCCCGACTTGTAATGGTGAAAAACACTGCATCTCACTAAGTGACATTGTTTAATGCGGTTTTACGACGGTTCATATCTTAACCTAACCTAACATTCGCACTTGTATTAAAAAACGCTCTATTACACTGTTTCGTTCACAATTAGGATATTTGCATAACCTCACAGTTTTTCACCAACTTATTGCAGTACAGAACGCTGTATCTCGCTAAATGACATCGTTCTTTAAGGTTTCACGATGCTTGCATGCGCTTTAACGAGAATATCACAACATAGCAGTTTCGCACTTGTAACGGTACAACACGCAGTATTTGGCTTGTTCATGCCGTTTTGTGTGCTTTCACAACATTTCACCTATCGCAGTTTCGTACTCGCAATAAAACAACACTATCTCGTTAGATGACGTTGTTTTTGGTAGTTTCACGACGCTACCTAGCTTAAACTAACATAACTCAACCTAACATAACCTTCGCACTTCTATCGTTAGAAAACGTTTTACTCGCTACTTTACATTGCTTTCTACAACAATACGACGGTTTCAAGCGCTTTCACATTAGATATCACAGTTCCCAACTTGTAAAGGTGAAAAACACTGCATCTCACTAAGTGACATTGTTTAATGCGGTTTTACGACGGTTCATACCTTAACCTAACGTAACCTAACCTAACCTAACCTAACCTTACCTAACCTAACCTAACCTAACCTAACCCAACCCAACCCAACCTAACCTAACCTAACCTAACCTAAACTAACCTAACCCAACCTAACCTAACCTAACCTAACCCAACCCAACCCAACCCAACCTAACCTAACCTAAGCTAACCTAACCAAACCTAACCTAACTTAACCTAACCTAACGTAACCTAACCTAACCTAACCTATTCTAACGTAACCTAACCTTTCCTGACCTAACCTAACCTAACGTAACCTAACCTAACCTAACCTAACATAACCTAACGTAACCTAACCTAACCTAACCTAACCTAACCTAACGTAACCTAACCTAACCTAACCCAACCTAACCCAACCCATCCCAACCCAACCCAACAACACCCAACCCAACCTAACCTAACGTAACCTAACCTAACCTAACCCAACCTAACCTAACCTAACCTAACCTAACCCAACTCAACCCAACCTAACCTAATCTAACCTAACCTAACCTAACCTAACCTAACCTAATCTAACCTAACCTAACCTAACCTAACGACGGTTGCAAGCGCTTTCACATTAGATATCGCAGTTCCCGACTTTTAATGGTGAAAAACACTGCATCTCACTAATTGACATTGTTTAATGCGGTTTTACGACGGTTCATATCTTAACCTAACCTAACATTCGCACTTGTATCTAAAAACGCTCTATTACACTGTTTTGTTCACAATTACCATATTTGCATAACCTCACAGTTTTTCACCAACTTATTGCAGTACAGAACGTTGTATCTCGCTAAATGACATTGTTCTTTAAGGTTTCACGATGCTTGCATGCTATTTAACGAGAATATCACAATATAGCAGTTTCGCACTTGTAACGGTAGAACACGCAGTATTTGGCTTGTTCATGCCGTTTTGTGTGCTTTCACAACATTTCACCTATCGCAGTTTAATACTCGCTATAAAACAACACTATCTCGTTAGATGACGTCGTTTTTAGTAGTTTCACGACGCTACCTAGCTTAAACTAACCTAACCTAACCTAACCTTCGCACTTCTATCGTTAGAAAACGTTTTACTCGCAACTTTACAATGTTTTCTACAAGATTACGACGGTTTCATGCGCTTTCACATTAGATATCGTAGTTCCCGACTTGTAATCTTGAAAAACACTACATCTCACTAAGTGACTGTTTATTGCGGTTTTACGACGGTTGATATGTCAACCTAACCTAACATTCGCACTTGTATCTGAAGACGCTCAATTACACTGTTTCGTTCACAATTACGATATTTGCTTGACCTCACAGTTTCTCACCAACTTATTACAGTACAGAACGCTGTATCTCGCTAAATGACATCGTTTTTTAAGGTTTCACGATACTTGCATGCGCTTTACCGAGAATGTCAAAACATAGCAGTTTCGCACTTGTAACGGTACAACACGCAGTATTTGGCTTGTTCATGCCGTTTTGTGTGCTTTCACATTTTACCTAGCGCAGTTTCGTACTCGCAATAAAACAACACTATCTCGTTAGATGACGTCGTTTGTGGTGGTTTCACGACGCTACCTAGCTTAAACTAACATAACTCAACCTAACATAACCTTCGCACTTCTATCGTTAGAAAACGTTTTACTCGCTACATTACATTGCTTTCTACAACATTACGACGGTTTCAAGCGCTTTCACATTAGATATCGCAGTTCCCAACTTGTAATGGTGAAAAACACTGCATCTCACTAAGTGACATTGTTTATTGCGGTTTTACGACGGTTCATACCTTAACCTAACGTAACCTAACCTAACCTAACCCAACCTAACCTAACATAACGTAACCTAACCTAACCTAACCAAACCTAACCTAACGTAACCTAACCTAACCTAACCTAACCTAACCTAACGACGTTTGCAAGCGCTTTCACATTAGATATCGCAGTTCCCGACTTGTAATGGTGAAAAACACTGCATCTCACTAAGTGACATTGTTTAATGCGGTTTTACGACGGTTCATATCTTAACCTAACCTAACATTCGTACTTGTATTGAAAAACGCTCTATTACACTGTTTCGTTTACAATTACGATATTTGCATAACCTCACAGTTTTTCACCAACTTATTGCAGTACAGAACGCTGTATCTCGCTAAATGACATTGTTCTTTAAGGTTTCACGATGCTTGCATGCGCTTTAACGAGAATATCACAATATAGCAGTTTCGCACTTGTAACGGTAGAACACGCAGTATTTGGCTTGTTGATGCCGTTTTGTGTGCTTTCACAACATTTCACCTATCGCAGTTTAATACTCGTAATAAAACAACACTATCTCATTAGATGACGTCGTTTTTGGTAGTTTCACGACGCTACCTAGCCTAAAATAACCTAACCTAACCTAACCTTCGCACTTCTATCGTTAGAAAACGTTTTACTCGCAACTTTACAATGTTTTCTACAAGATTACGACGGTTTCAAGCGCTTTCACATTAGATATCACAGTTCCCAACTTGTAAAGGTGAAAAACACTGCATCTCACTAAGTGACATTGTTTAATGCGGTTTTACGACGGTTCATACCTTAACCTAACGTAACCTAACCTAACCTAACCTTACCTAACCTAACCTAACCTAACCTAACCCAACCCAACCCAACCTAACCTAACCTAACCTAACCTAAACTAACCTAACCCAACCTAACCTAACCTAACCTAACCTAACCCAACCCAACCCAACCCAACCTAACCTAACCTAAGCTAACCTAACCAAACCTATCCTAACTTAACCTAACCTAACGTAACCTAACCTAACCTAACCTATTCTAACGTAACCTAACCTTTCCTGACCTAACCTAACCTAACGTAACCTAACCTAACCTAACCTAACATAACCTAACGTAACCTAACCTAACCTAACCTAACCTAACGTAACCTAACCTAACCTAACCCAACCTAACCCAACCCAACCCAACCCAACCCAACAACACCCAACCCAACCTAACCTAACCTAACCTAACCTTACCTAACCTAACCAAATTATCCTTACCTAACCTAACCTAACGTAACCTAACCTAACCTAACGTAACCTAACCTAACCTAACGTAACCTAACCTAACCTAACCTAACCCAACCTAACCTAACCTAACCTAACCCAACTCAACCCAACCCAACCTAACCTAACCTAACCTAACCAAACCTTACCTAACATCCCTAACCTAACCTAACCTAACCTAACCAAACCTAACCTAACCTAACCTAACCTAACCTAACCTAACGACGTTTGCAAGCGCTTTCACATTAGATATCGCAGTTCCCGACTTGTAATGGTGAAAAACACTGCATCTCACTAAGTGACATTGTTTAATGCGGTTTTACGACGGTTCATATCTTAACCTAACCTAACATTCGCACTTGTATTAAAAAACGCTCTATTACACTGTTTCGTTCACAATTAGGATATTTGCATAACCTCACAGTTTTTCACCAACTTATTGCAGTACAGAACGCTGTATCTCGCTAAATGACATCGTTCTTTAAGGTTTCACGATGCTTGCATGCGCTTTAACGAGAATATCACAACATAGCAGTTTCGCACTTGTAACGGTACAACACGCAGTATTTGGCTTGTTCATGCCGTTTTGTGTGCTTTCACAACATTTCACCTATCGCAGTTTCGTACTCGCAATAAAACAACACTATCTCGTTAGATGACGTTGTTTTTGGTAGTTTCACGACGCTACCTAGCTTAAACTAACATAACTCAACCTAACATAACCTTCGCACTTCTATCGTTAGAAAACGTTTTACGCGCTACTTTACATTGCTTTCTTCAACAATACGACGGTTTCAAGCGCTTTCACATTAGATATCACAGTTCCCAACTTGTAAAGGTGAAAAACACTGCATCTCACTAAGTGACATTGTTTAATGCGGTTTTACGACGGTTCATACCTTAACCTAACGTAACCTAACCTAACCTAACCTAACCTTACCTAACCTAACCTAACCTAACCTAACCCAACCCAACCCAACCTAACCTAACCTATTCTAACCTAAACTAACCTAACCCAACCTAACCTAACCTAACCTAACCCAACCCAACCCAACACAACCTAACCTAACCTAAGCTAACCTAACCAAACCTAACCTAACTTAACCTAACCTAACGTAACCTAACCTAACCTAACCTATTCTAACGTAACCTAACCTTTCCTGACCTAACCTAACCTAACGTAACCAAACCTAACCTAACCTAACATAACCTAACGTAACCTAACCTAACCTAACCTAACCTAACCTAACGTAACCTAACCTAACCTAACCCAACCTAACCCAACCCAACCCAACCCAACAACACCAAACCCAACCTAACCTAACCTAACCTAACCTTACCTAACCTAACCAAATTATCCTTACCTAACCTAACCTAACCTAACGTAACCTAACCTAACCTAACCTAACCTAACGTAACCTAACCTAATCTAACCTAACCTAACCTAACGTAACCTAACAAAACCTAACCTAACCTAACCTAACCTAACCTAACGACGGTTGCAAGCGCTTTCACATTAGATATCGCAGTTCCCGACTTTTAATGGTGAAAAACACTGCATCTCACTAATTGACATTGTTTAATGCGGTTTTACGACGGTTCATATCTTAACCTAACCTAACATTCGTACTTGTATGGAAAAACGCTCTATTACACTGTTTCGTTCACAATTACGATATTTGCATAACCTCACAGTTTTTCACCTACTTATTGCAGTACAGAACGCTGTATCTCGCTAAATGACATCGTTCTTTAAGGTTTCACGATGGTTGCATGCGCTTTAACAAGAATATCACATTATAGCAGTTTCGCACTTGTAACGGTACAACACGCAGTATCTGGCTTGTTCAAGCCGTTTTGTGTGCTTTCACAACATTTCACCTATTGCAGTTACGTACATGCAATAAAACAACGCTATCTCGTTAGATGACGTTGTTTTTGGTAGTTTCAAGACGCTACCTAGCTTAAACTAACATAACTCAACCTAACATAACCTTCGCACTTCTATCGTTAGAAAACGTTTTACTCGCTACTTTACATTGCTTTCTACAACAATACGACGGTTTCAAGCGCTTTCACATTAGATATCACAGTTCCCAACTTGTAAAGGTGAAAAACACTGCATCTCACTAAGTGACATTGTTTAATGCGGTTTTACGACGGTTCATACCTTAACCTAACGTAACCTAACCTAACCTAACCTAACCTTACCTAACCTAACCTAACCTAACCCAACCCAACCCAACCTAACCTAACCTAACCTAACCTAACCTAAACTAACCTAACCCAACCTAACCTAACCTAACCTAACCCAACCCAACCCAACCCAACCTAACCTAACCTAAGCTAACCTAACCAAACCTAACCTAACTTAACCTAACCTAACGTAACCTAACCTAACCTAACCTATTCTAACGTAACCTAACCTTTCCTGACCTAACCTAACCTAACCTAACCTAACCTAACGTAACCTAACCTAACCTAACCTAACCCAACCTAACCCAACCCAACCCAACCCAAACCAACAACACCCAACCCAACCTAACCTAACCTAACCTAACCTTACCTAACCTAACCAAATTATCCTTACCTAACCTAACCTAACCTAACCTAACCTAACGTAACCTAACCTAACCTAACGTAACCTAACCTAACCTAACCTAACCCAACCTAACCTAACCTAACCTAACCTAACCCAACTCAACCCAACCTAACCTAATCTAACCTAACCTAACCTAACCTAACCTAACCTAACAAAACCTAACCTAACCTAACCTAACCTACCTAACGACGGTTGCAAGCGCTTTCACATTAGATATCGCAGTTCCCGACTTTTAATGGTGAAAAACACTGCATCTCACTAAGTGACATTGTTTAATGCGGTTTTACGACGGTTGATATGTCAACCTAACCTAACATTCGCACTTGTATCTAAAGACGCTCAATTACACTGTTTCGTTCACAATTACGATATTTGCTTGACCTCACAGTTTCTCACCAACTTATTACAGTACAGAACGCTGTATCTCGCTAAATGACATCGTTCTTTAAGGTTTCACGATACTTGCATGCGCTTTACCGAGAATGTCAAAACATAGCAGTTTCGCACTTGTAACGGTACAACACGCAGTATTTGGCTTGTTCATGCCGTTTTGTATGCTTTCACATTTTACCTATCGCAGTTTCGTACTCGCAATAAAACAACACTATCTCGTTAGATGACGTCGTTTGTGGTGGTTTCACGACGCTACCTAGCTTAAACTAACATAACTCAACCTAACATAACCTTCGCACTTCTATCGTTAGAAAACGTTTTACTCGCTACTTTACATTGCTTTCTACAACATTACGACGGTTTCAAGCGCTTTCACATTAGATATCGCAGTTCCCAACTTGTAAAGGTGAAAAACACTGCATCTCACTAAGTGACATTGTTTATTGCGGTTTTACAACGGTTCATACCTTAACCTAACGTAACGTAACCTAACCTAACCACACCTAACCTAAGATAACCTAACCTAACCTAACCTAACCAAACCTAACCTAACGTAACCTAACCTAACCTAACCTAACCTAACCTAACGACGTTTGCAAGCGCTTTCACATTAGATATCGCAGTTCCCGACTTGTAATGGTGAAAAACACTGCATCTCACTAAGTGACATTGTTTAATGCGGTTTTACGACGGTTCATATCTTAACCTAACCTAACATTCGTACTTGTATTGAAAAACGCTCTATTACACTGTTTCGTTCACAATTACGATATTTGCATAACCTCACAGTTTTTCACCAACTTATTGCAGTACAGAACGCTGTATCTCGCTAAATGACAATGTTCTTTAAGGTTTCACGATGCTTGCATGCGCTTTAACGAGAATATCACAATATAGCAGTTTCGCACTTGTAACGGTAGAACACGCAGTATTTGGCTTGTTCATGCCGTTTTGTGTGCTTTCACAACATCTCACCTATCGCAGTTTAATACTCGCAATAAAACAACACTATCTCTTTAGATGACGTCGTTTTTGGTAGTTTCACGACGCTACCTAGCCTAAACTAACCTAACCTAACCTAACCTTCGCACTTCTATCGTTAGAAAACGTTTTACTCGCAACTTTACAATGTTTTCTACAAGATTACGACGGTTTCATGCGCTTTCACATTAGATATCGTAGTTCCCGACTTGTAATGTTGAAAAACACTACATCTCACTAAGTGACATTGTTTAATGCGGTTTTACGACGGTTGATATGTCAACCTAACCTAACATTCGCACTTGTATCTAAAGACGCTCAATTACACTGTTTCGTTCACAATTACGATATTTGCTTGACCTCACAGTTTCTCACCAACTTATTACAGTACAGAACGCTGTATCTCGCTAAATGACATCGTTCTTTAAGGTTTCACGATACTTGCATGCGCTTTACCGAGAATGTCACAACATAGCAGTTTCGCACTTGTAACGGTACAACACGCAGTATTTGGCTTGTTCATGCCGTTTTGTGTGCTTTCACAACATTTTACCTATCGCAGTTTCGTACTCGCAATAAACAACACTATCTCGTTAGATGACGTCGTTTTTGGTGGTTTCACGACGCTACCTAGCTTAAACTAACATAACTCAACCTAACATAACCTTCTCACTTCTATCGTTAGAAAACGTTTTACTCGCTACTTTACATTGCTTTCTACAACATTACGACGGTTTCAAGCGCTTTCACAATAGATATCGCAGTTCCCAACTTGTAAAGGTGAAAAACACTGCATCTCACTAAGTGACATTGTTTAATGCGGTTTTACGACGGTTCATACCTTAACCTAACGTAACCTAACCTAACCTAACCCAACCTAACCTAACATAACCTAACCTAACCTAACCTAACCTAACCAAACCTAACCTAGCGTAACCTAACCGAACCTAACGACGTTTGCAAGCGCTTTCACATTAGATATCGCAGTTCCCGACTTTTAATGGTGAAAAACACTGCATCTCACTAATTGACATTTGTTTATTGCGGTTTTACGACGGTTCATATCTTAACCTAACCTAACATTCGCACTTGTATCTAAAAACGCTCTATTACACTGTTTTGTTCACAATTACCATATTTGCATAACCTCACAGTTTCTCACCAACTTATTGCAGTACAGAACGTTGTATCTCGCTAAATGACATTGTTCTTTAAGGTTTCACAATGCTTGCATGCGCTTTAACGAGAATATCACAATATAGCAGTTTCGCACTTGTAACGGTAGAACACGCAGTATTTGGCTTGTTCATGCCGTTTTGTGTGCTTTCACAACATTTCACCTATCGCAGTTTAATACTCGCTATAAAACAACACTATCTCGTTAGATGACGTCGTTTTTGGTAGTTTCACGACGCTACCTAGCTTAAACTAACCTAACCTAACCTAACCTTCGCACTTCTATCGTTAGAAAACGTTTTACTCACCACTTTACAATGTTTTCTACAAGATTACGACGGTTTCATACGCTTTCACATTAGATATCGTAGTTCCCGACTTGTAATGTTGAAAAACACTACATCTCACTAAGTGACATTGTTTAATGCGGTTTTACGACGGTTCATATCTTAACCTAACCTAACATTCGCACTTGTATCTAAAAACGCTCTATTACACTGTTTTGTTCACAATTACAATATTTGCATAACCTCACAGTTTTTCACCAACTTATTGCAGTACAGAACGTTGTATCTTGCTAAATGACATTGTTCTTCAAGGTTTCACGATGCTTGCATGCGCTTTAACGAGAATATCACAATATAGCAGTTTCACACTTGTAACGGTAGAACACGCAGTATTTGGCTTGTTCATGCCGTTTTGTGCGCTTTCACAACATTTCACCTATCGCAGTTTAATACTCGCTATAAAACAAATCTATCTCGTTAGATGACGTCGTTTTTGGTAGTTTCACGACGCTACCTAGCCTAAACTAACCTAACCTAACCTAACCTTCGCACTTCTATCGTTAGAAAACGTTTTACTCACCACTTTACAATGTTTTCTACAAGATTACGACGGTTTCATGCGCTTTCACATTAGATATCGCAGTTCCCAACTTGTAGAGGTGAAAAACACTGCATCTCACTAAGTGACATTGTTTAATGTGGTTTTAGCGCGGTTCATATCTTAACCTAACCTAACCTAACCTAACCCAACCTAACCTAACCTAACCTAACCTAACCTAACCTAACCTAACCAAACCTAACCTAACGTAACCTAACCTAACCTAACCTAACCTAACGACGTTTGCAAGCGCTTTCGCATTAGATATCGCAGTTCCCGACTTGTAATGGTGAAAAACACAGCATCTCACTAAGTGACATTGTTTAATGCGGTTTTAGCGCGGTTCATATCTTAACCTAACCTAACCTTACCTAACCCAACCTAACCTAACCTAACCTAACCAAACCTTACCTAACATCCCTAACCTAACCTAACCTAACCTAACCAAACCTAACCTAACCTAACGTAACCTAACCTAACCTAACCTAACCTAACCTAACGACGTTTGCAAGCGCTTTCACATTAGATATCGCAGTTCCCGACTTGTAATGGTGAAAAACACTGCATCTCACTAAGTGACATTGTTTAATGCGGTTTTACGACGGTTCATATCTTAACCTAACCTAACATTCGCACTTGTATTAAAAACGCTCTATTACACTGTTTCGTTCACAATTAGGATATTTGCATAACCTCACAGTTTTTCACCAACTTATTGCAGTACAGAACGCTGTATCTCGCTAAATGACATCGTTCTTTAAGGTTTCACGATGCTTGCATGCGCTTTAACGAGAATATCACAACATAGCAGTTTCGCACTTGTAACGGTACAACACGCAGTATTTGGCTTGTTCATGCCGTTTTGTGTGCTTTCACATTTCACCTATCGCAGTTTCGTACTCGCAATAAAACAACACTATCTCGTTAGATGACGTTGTTTTTGGTAGTTTCACGACGCTACCTAGCTTAAACTAACATAACTCAACCTAACATAACCTTCGCACTTCTATCGTTAGAAAACGTTTTACTCGCTACTTTACATTGCTTTCTACAACAATACGACGGTTTCAAGCGCTTTCACATTAGATATCGCAGTTCCCAACTTGTAAAGGTGAAAAACACTGCATCTCACTAAGTGACATTGTTTAATGCGGTTTTAGAGCGGTTCATATCTTAACCTAACCTAACCTAACCTAACCTAACCCAACCTAACCTAACATAACCTAACCTAACCTAACCTAACCAAACCTAACTTAACGTAACCTAACCTAACCTAACCTAACCTAACCTCACCTCACCTAACCTAACGACGTTTGCAAGCGCTTTCACATTAGATATCGCAGTTCCCGACTTGTAATGGTGAAAAACACAGCATCTCACTAAGTGACATTGTTTAATGCGGTTTTAGCGCGGTTCATATCTTAACCTAACCTAACCTTACCTAACCCAACCTAACCTAACCTAACCTAACCAAACCTTACCTAACATCCCTAACCTAACCTAACCTAACCTAACCTAACCAAACCTAACCTAACCTAACCTAACGTAACCTAACCTAACCTAACCTAACCTAACGACGTTTGCAAGCGCTTTCACATTAGATATCGCAGTTCCCGACTTGTAATGGTTTAAAACACTGCATCTCATCAAGTGACATTGTTTAATGCGGTTTTACGACGGTTCATATCTTAACCTAACCTAACATTCGCACTTGTATTAAAAAACGCTCTATTACACTGTTTCGTTCACAATTACAATATTTGCTTGACCTCACAGTTTCTCACCAACTTATTACAGTACAGAACGCTGTATCTCGCTAAATGACATCGTTCTTTAAGGTTTCACGATACTTGCATGCGCTTTACCGAGAATGTCAAAACATAGCAGTTTCGCACTTGTAACGGTACAACACGCAGTATTTGGATTGTTCATGCCGTTTTGTGTGCTTTCACAACATTTCACCTATCGCAGTTTAATACTCGCTATAAAACAACACTATCTCGTTAGATGACGTCGTTTTTGGTACTTTCACGACGCTACCTAGCTTAAACTAACCTAACCTAACCTTCGCACTTCTATCGTTAGAAAACGTTTTACTCACAACTTTACAATGTTTTCTACAAGATTACGACGGTTTCATGCGCTTTCACATTAGATATCGTAGTTCCCGACTTGTAATGTTGAAAAACACTACATCTCACTAAGTGACATTGTTTAATGCGGTTTTAGGACGGTTCATATCTTAACCTAACCTAACATTCGCACTTGAATCAAAAAACGCTCTATTACACTGTTTTGTTCACAATTACCATATTTGCGTAACCTCACAGTTTTTCACCAACTTATTGCAGTACAGAACGCTGTATCTCGCTAAATGACATCGTTCTGTAAGGTTTCACGATGCTTGCATGCGCTTTAACGAGAATATCACAACATAGCAGTTTCGCACTTGTAACGGTACAACACGCAGTATTTGGCTTGTTCATGCCGTTTTGTGTGCTTTCACAACATTTCACCTATCGCAGTTTCGTACTCGCAATAAAACAACACTATCTCGTTAAATGACGTTGTTTTTGATAGTTTCACGACGCTACCTAGCTTAAACTAACATAACTCAACCTAACATAACCTTCGCACTTCTATCGTTAGAAAACGTTTTACTCGCTACTTTACATTGCTTTCTACAACAATACGACGGTTTCAAGCGCTTTCACATTAGATATCACAGTTCCCAACTTGTAAAGGTGAAAAACACTGCATCTCACTAAGTGACATTGTTTAATACGAATTTACGACGGTTCATACCTTAACCTAACGTAACCTAACCTAACCTAACCTAACCTAACCTAACCTTACCTAACCTAACCTAACCTAACCTAACCCAACCCAACCCAACCTAACCTAACCTAACCTAACCTAAACTAACCTAACCCAACCTAACCTAACCTAACCTAACCTAACCCAACCCAACCCAACCCAACCTAACCTAACCTAAGCTAACCTAACCAAACCTAACCTAACTTAACCTAACCTAACGTAACCTAACCTAACCTAACCTATTCTAACGTAACCTAACATTTCCTGACCTAACCTAACCTAACGTAACCTAACCTAACCTAACGTAACCTAACCTAACCTAACCTAACCTAGCGTAACCTAACCTAACCTAACCCAACCTAACCCAACCCAACCCAACCCAAACCAACAACACCCAACCAAACCTAACCTAACCTAACCTTACCTAACCTAACCAAATTATCCTTACCTAACCTAACCTAACCTAACGTAACCTAACCTAACCTAACCTAACGTAACCTAACCTAACCTAACGTAACCTAACCTAACCTAACCCAACCTAACCTAACCTAACCTAACCTAACCCAACTCAACCCAACCTAACCTAATCTAACCTAACCTAACCTAACCTAACCTAACAAAACCTAACCTAACCTAACCTAACCTAACCTAACGACGGTTGCAAGCGCTTTCACATTAGATATCGCAGTTCCCGACTTTTAATGGTGAAAAACACTGCATCTCACTAATTGACATTGTTTAATGCGGTTTTACGACGGTTCATATCTTAACCTAACCTAACATTCGCACTTGTATCTAAAACCGCTCTATTACACTGTTTTGTTCACAATTACCATATTTGCATAACCTCACAGTTTTTCACCAACTTATTGCAGTACAGAACGCTGTATCTCGCTAAATGACATCGTTCTTTAAGGTTTCACGATGCTTGCATGCGCTTTAACGAGAATATCAAAACATAGCAGTTTCGCACTTGTAACGGTACAACACGCAGTATTTGGCTTGTTCATGCCGTTTTGTGTGCTTTCACATCATTTCACCTATTGCAGTTACGTACATGCAATAAAACAACGCTATCTCGTTAGTTGACGTCCTTTTTGGTGGTCTCACGACGCTACATAGCTTAAACTAACATAACTCAAGCTAACCTTCGCACTTCTATCGTTAGAAAACGTTTTACTCACCACTTTACAATGTTTTCTACAAGATTACGACGGTTTCATGCGCTTTCACATTAGATATCGTAGTTCCCGACTTGTAATGTTGAAAAACACTACATCTCACTAAGTGACATTGTTTAATGCGGTTTTACGACGGTTCATATCTTAACCTAACCTAACATTCGCACTTGTATCTAAAAACGCTCTATTACACTGTTTTGTTCACAATTACAATATTTGCATAACCTCACAGTTTTTCACCAACTTATTGCAGTACAGAACGTTGTATCTCGCTAAATGACATTGTTCTTTAAGGTTTCACGATGCTTGCATGCGCTTTAACGAGAATATCACAATATAGCAGTTTCACACTTGTAACGGTAGAACACGCAGTATTTGGCTTGTTCATGCCGTTTTGTGTGCTTTCACAACATTTCACCTATCGCAGTTTATTACTCGCTATAAAACAACACTATCTCGTTAGATGACGTCGTTTTTGGTAGTTTCACGACGCTACCTAGCATAAACTAACCTAACCTAACCTAACCTTCGCACTTCTATCGTTAGAAAACGTTTTACTCACCACTTTACAATGTTTTCTACAAGATTACGACGGTTTCATGCGCTTTCACATTAGATATCGCAGTTCCCAACGTGTAAAGGTGAAAAACACTGCATCTCACTAAGTGACATTGTTTAATGTGGTTTTAGCGCGGTTCATATCTTAACCTTACCTAACCTAACCTAACCCAACCTAACCTAACATAACCTAACCTAACCTAACCTAACCAAACCTAACCTAACGTAACCTAACCTAACCTAACCTAACCTAACCTAACGACGTTTGCAAGCTCTTTCGCATTAGATATCGCAGTTCCCGACTTGTAATGGTGAAAAACACAGCATCTCACTAAGTGACATTGTTTATTGCGGTTTTAGCGCGGTTCATATCTTAACCTAACCTAACCTTACCTAACCCAACCTGACCTAACCTAACCTAACCAAACCTTACCTAACATCCCTAACCTAACCTAACCTAACCTAACCTAACCAAACCTAACCTAACCTAACCTAACGTAACCTAACCTAACCTAACCTAACCTAACCTAACGACGTTTGCAAGCGCTTTCACATTAGATATCGCAGTTCCCGACTTGTAATGGTGAAAAACACTGCATCTCACTAAGTGACATTATTTAATGTGGTTTTACGACGGTTCATATCTTAACCTAACCTAACCTAACCTAACCCAACCTAACCTAACATAACCTAACCTAACCTAACCTAACCAAACCTAACCTAACGTAACCTAACCTAACCTAACCTAACCTAAGGACGTTTGCAAGCTCTTTCGCATTAGATATCGCAGTTCCCGACTTGTAATGGTGAAAAACACAGCATCTCACTAAGTGACATTGTTTATTGCGGTTTTAGCGCGGTTCATATCTTAACCTAACCTAACCTTACCTAACCCAACCTGACCTAACCTAACCTAACCAAACCTTACCTAACATCCCTAACCTAACCTAACCTAACCTAACCTAACCTAACCAAACCTAACCTAACCTAACCTAACGTAACCTAACCTAACCTAACCTAACCTAACGACGTTTGCAAGCGCTTTCACATTAGATATCGCAGTTCCCGACTTGTAATGGTGAAAAACACTGCATCTCACTAAGTGACATTGTTTAATGCGGTTTTACGACGGTTCATATCTTAACCTAACCTAACATTCGCACTTGTATTAAAAAACGCTCTATTACACTGTTTCGTTCACAATTAGGATATTTGCATAACCTCACAGTTTTTCACCAACTTATTGCAGTACAGAACGCTGTATCTCGCTAAATGACATCGTTCTTTAAGGTTTCACGATGCTTGCATGCGCTTTAACGAGAATATCACAACATAGCAGTTTCGCACTTGTAACGGTACAACACGCAGTATTTGGCTTGTTCATGCCGTTTTGTGTGCTTTCACAACATTTCACCTATCGCAGTTTAATACTCGCTATAAAACAACACTATCTCGTTAGATGACGTCGTTTTTGGTACTTTCACGACGCTACCTAGCTTAAACTAACATAACTCAACCTAACATAACCTTCGCACTTCTATCGTTAGAAAACGTTTTACTCGCTACTTTACATTGCTTTCTACAACAATACGACGGTTTCAAGCGCTTTCACATTAGATATCGCAGTTCCCAACTTGTAAAGGTGAAAAACACTGCATCTCACTAAGTGACATTGTGTAATGCGGTTTTAGCGCGGTTCATATCTTAACCTAACCTAACCTAACCTAACCTAACCCAACCTAACCTACCATAACCTAACCTAACCTAACCTAACCTAACCTAACCAAACCTAACCTAACCTAACCTAACGTAACCTAACCTAACCTAACCTAACCTAACGACGTTTGCAAGCGCTTTCACATTAGATATCGCAGTTCGCGACTTGTAATGGTGAAAAACACTGCATCTCATCAAGTGACATTGTTTAATGCGGTTTTACGACGGTTCATATCTTAACCTAACCTAACATTCGCACTTGTATTAAAAAACGCTCTATTACACTGTTTCGTTCCCAATTACGATATTTGCTTGCCCTCACAGTTTCTCACCAACTTATTACAGTACAGAACGCTGTATCTTGCTAAATGACATCGTTTCTTAAGGTTTCACGATACTTGCATGCGCTTTACCGAGAATGTCAAAACATAGCAGTTTCGCACTTGTAACGGTACAACACGCAGTATTTGGCTTGTTCATGCCGTTTTGTGTGCTTTCACAACATTTCACCTATCGCAGTTTAATACTCGCTATAAAACAACACTATCTCGTTAGATGACGTCGTTTTTGGTACTTTCACGACGCTACCTAGCTTAAACTAACCTAACCTAACCTTCGCACTTCTATCGTTAGAAAACGTTTTACTCACCACTTTACAATGTTTTCTACAAGATTACGACGGTTTCATGCGCTTTCACATTAGATATCGTAGTTCCCGACTTGTAATGTTGAAAAACACTACATCTCACTAAGTGACATTGTTTAATGCGGTTTTACGACGGTTCATATCTTAACCTAACCTAACATTCGCACTTGTATCTAAAAACGCTCTATTACACTGTTTTGTTCACAATTACAATATTTGCATAACCTCACAGTTTTTCACCAACTCATTGCAGTACAGAACGTTGTATCTCGCTAAATGACATTGTTCTTTAAGGTTTCACGATGCTTGCATGCGCTCTAACGAGAATATCACAATATAGCAGTTTCGCACTTGTAACGGTAGAACACGCAGTATTTGGCTTGTTCATGCCGTTTTGTGTGCTTTCACAACATTTCACCTATCGCAGTTTAATACTCGCTATAAAACAACACTATCTCGTTAGATGACGTCGTTTTTGGTAGTTTCACGACGCTACCTAGCTTAAACTAACCTAACCTAACCTAACCTTCGCACTTCTATCGTTAGAAAACGTTTTACTCACCACTTTACAATGTTTTCTACAAGATTACGACGGTTTCATGCGCTTTCACATTAGATATCGCAGTTCCCAACGTGTAAAGGTGAAAAACACTGCATCTCACTAAGTGACATTGTTTATTGCGGTTTTAGCGCGGTTCATATCTTAACCTAACCTAACCTAACCTAACCTAACCTAACCCAACCTAACCTAACATAACCTAACCTAACCTAACCTAACCAAACCCAACCTAACGTAACCTAACCTAACCTAACCTAACCTAACCAAACCTAACCTAACCTAACCTAACGTAACCTAACCTAACCTAACCTAACGACGTTTGCAAGCGCTTTCACATTAGATATCGCAGTTCCCGACTTGTAATGGTGAAAAACACTGCATCTCATCAAGTGACATTGTTTAATGCGGTTTTACGACGGTTCATATCTTAACCTAACCTAACCTTTTCTTCGGCGCACTCAAAAATTGTTAAACGTGGCATTGCAAGAGCTTGCATGAAGGCGGCGCTCTACAGGTCCTGTGACCACCAAGTTGAAAAGTGTTTCTTTTCGCAAGTTGACCGCCTGAAGCTTGCAGGTTTTCCTGCAACGCTTTTGACTAGTATTGCTGAAAGCCTAGTAGCAGTCTGTAAGGACAAGCGCCTGGCCACTGTGCAGTCTGAAAATAGCCGGCTAAAAAGCGTAGCAGTTATCCCCTATGTGCACAAGGTAGCGCACAATTTAAAAAAAGTTGTCGCCAGGGCAGGCATTAAGCTGCTATTTTCTGCCCAAAATAAGCTAGGCAGCTTATGCCAGCATGTTAATCGTGAGGCACCGTACAAAAAAGGATGTACTAAGAAGCACAGGCACAAGTTTGTGAAATGTCGTCATGGCGTGGTCTACAAGATTCCTCTTTCCTGTGGTCGGTGTTATATAGGGCAAACGGGCCGTTGTGCTAATGACCGCTTGCGCGAGCATTCAAACAAAGTTCATAATCGCGCTACAGATAGTCAGCTTTCCCTTCACTGTAACAACTGCGGCTGCCACCCTTCTTTTAAAGATACCATTTTCTTATCATACTACCACGATGAACGTGCACGTCTCATTTCGGAAGCTTTTCACATTCATAACAGTGGTGAGGCATGTGTTAGCCTCCCTTCCATTTCCCTCCTTCCGAAGGAAATCAATTTTCTGTCAAACTAATTTTTTGTTGGAATGCCTCTGCGCAGGCTCACATGCCGCTGCGTAGGCTGTTTTTTGCGATAGTGCTGTGGTATATATGTATGCTGACTGAAGAAATAAACATATTTGGTTGCTAGTCAGCGCCCTGTCCTGTTGTCCTTTCTTTTCTTGTCCCGTCTTTTTAGCGCTGTTTTTTAACTTCTGTGAACATGAACCAACCAGCCCAAATGCGTACGCTTCTGCAGTTTATTCTAGTTAAAGCGCATGCAAGCATCGTGAAACCTTAAAGAACAATGTCATTTAGCGAGATACAGCGTTCTGTACTGCAATAGGTTGGTGAAAAACTGTGAGGTTATGCAAATATGGTAATTGTGAACAAAACAGTGTAATAGAGCGTTTTTAGATACAAGTGCGAATGTTAGGTTAGGTTAAGATATGAACCGTCGTAAAACCGCATTAAACAATGTCAATTAGTGAGATGCAGTGTTTTTCACCATTAAAAGTCGGGAACTGCGATATCTAATGTGAAAGCGCTTGCAACCGTCGTTAGGTTAGGTTAGGTTAGGTTAGGTTAGGTTAGATTAGGTTAGGTTGGGTTGAGTTGGGTTAGGTTAGGTTAGGTTAGGTTGGGTTAGGTTAGGTTAGGTTAGGTTAGGTTAGGTTAGGTTAGGTAAGGATAATTTGGTTAGGTTAGGTAAGGTTAGGTTAGGTTAGGTTAGGTTTGGTTAGGTTAGGTTAGGTTAGGTTAGGTTAGGTTATGTTAGGTTAGGTTGGGTTAGGTTAGGTTAGGTTACGTTAGGTTAAGGTATGAACCGTCGTAAAACCGCAATAAACAATGTCACTTAGTGAGATGCAGTGTTTTTCACCTTTACAAGTTGGGAACTGCGATATCTAATGTGAAAGCGCATGAATCCGTCGTAATCTTGTAGAAAACATTGTAAAGTAGCGAATAAAACGTTTTCTAACGATAGAAGTGCGAAGGTTCGGTTAGTTTGAACTAGGTAGCGTCGTGAAACCACCAAAAACGACGTCATCTAACGAGATAGTGTTGTTTATTGCGAGTACGAAACTGCGATAGGTAAAATGTTGTGAAAGCACACAAAACGGCATGAACAAGCCAAATACTGCGTGTTGTACCGTTACAAGTGCGAAACTGCTATGTTGTGACATTCTCGGTAAAGCGCATGCAAGTATCGTGAAACCTAAAGAACGATGTCATTTAGCGAGATACAACGTTCTGTACTGTAATAAGTTGGTCAGAAACTGTGAGGTCAAGCAAATATCGTAATTGTGAACGAAACAGTGTAATTGGGCGTCTTTAGATACAAGTGCGAATGGTAGGTTAGGTTGACATATCAACCATCGTAAAACCGCATTAAACAATGTCACTTAGTGAGATGTAGTGTTTTTCAACATTACAAGTCGGGAACTACGATATCTAATGTGAAAGCGCATGAAACCGTCGTAATCTTGTAGAAAACATTGTAAAGTTGCGAGTAAAACGTTTTCTAACGATAGAAGTGCGAAGGTTATGTTAGGTTGAGTTATGTTAGTTTAAGCTAGGTAGCGTCGTGAAACGACCAAAAACGACGTCATCTAACGAGATAGTGTTGTTTTATTGCGAGTACGAAACTGCGATAGGTAAAATGTGAAAGCACACAAAACGGCATGAACAAGCCAAATACTGCGTGTTGTACCGTTACAAGTGCGAAACTGCTATGTTTTGACATTCTCGGTAAAGCGCATGCAAGTATCGTGAAACCTTAAAGAACGATGTCATTTAGCGAGATACAGCGTTCTGTACTGTAATAAGTTGGTGCGAAACTGTGAGGTCAAGCAAATATCGTAATTGTGAACGAAACAGTGTAATTGAGCGTCTTTAGATACAAGTGCGAATGTTAGGTTAGGTTGACATATCAACCGTCGTAAAACCGCATTAAACAATGTCACTTAGTGAGATGTAGTGTTTTTCAACATTACAAGTCGGGAACTACGATATCTAATGTGAAAGCGCATGAAACCGTCGTAATCTTGTAGAAAACATTGTAAAGTTGCGAGTAAAACGTTTTCTAACGATAGAAGTGCGAAGGTTAGGTTAGGTTAGGTTAGTTTCAGCTAGGTAGCGTCGTGAAACTACCAAAAACGACGTCATCTAACGAGATAGTGTTGTTTTATAGCGAGTATTAAACTGCGATAGGTGAAATGTTGTGAAAGCACACAAAACGGCATGAACAAGCCAAATACTGCGTGTTCTACCGTTACAAGTGCGAAACTGCTATATTGTGATATTCTCGTTAAAGCGCATGCAAGCATCGTGAAACCTTAAAGAACAATGTCATTTAGCGAGATACAACGTTCTGTACTGCAATAAGTTGGTGAAAAACTGTGAGGTTATGCAAATATGGTAATTGTGAATAAAACAGTGTCATAGAGCGTTTTTAGATACAAGTGCGAATGTTAGGTTAGGTTAAGATATTGCTACCTGTAGGCTGCCACAAACCATAGTGCGAATGCGCGTGTGCGCCCGACGAAGAAGATGAGGCTCGCTGGCTGCTCGAGCTCGGAGCCAGACTGGCCAGTGCTGCAACCGCTCTTGCCAATATATTTTTCGAATATATTCGCAATACTTTGTCTCGTTACTCACGTAACATATTTGGTGGAGGTGGAACGATCCCCGTCCTCACCACGCAGCTCCGCAGTGGCCGCATCCTCCAGCTTCCCGCCATGGCTTCCAGTGACAACGCGTCCGCTTCATCATCTGCGGCTTTTCCGACAACCTTTGTCGCCGTCCAAACACCACGTGATCCCGGGACATTTTCTGCGCAACCTGGCCTCGACGTCGACAAATGGCTTCGCCTTTATGAACGGGTCAGTCAAACTCACCGTTGGGACCCTACCATGATGCTCGCTAATGTTCTCTTCTACTTGGACGGAACCCCGCGTGTCTGGTACGAGACAAATGAGTCCGAACTCACCAGCTGGGACACGTTCAAGGAGAAGCTACGTGACATCTTTGGGGACCCGACCGGTCGCCACGCAGCTGCACGACAGGAGCTGGCTACCCGTGTCCAGTCGCCAACTGAATCGTATGTGTCATACATCCAAGAAGTTCTCGCTCTTTGCCGAAAAGTGGACGAGGCGATGTCTGAGGCTGAAAAGGTTGGACACGTTTTGAAGGGGATCGCGGACGACGCCTTCAATTTGCTGGTGTACACTAACGTCTCGACCATCGACCGTGTAATTCAAGAATGCCGCCGTTTCGAAACAGCAAAAAGCCGTCGGGTGCGCCCTCCTTTTTCTCGATTGCCAAACACGGCGGCTACGTCCACCTGCTCCGATTCTACCGTCACACCGCCCTTTGAGCAGAGTGTAACGCGTATCGTTCGACGGGAACTTGAAGCAGCAAGTCCAGCGCCGCTTCAGCCCACTTCCTTCGAACATACGATACCGACAACCCCCGCGATCTCCGTTATTCAGGCGGTCGTACGACAAGAATTCGCCAACCGCGGGTTCCCTGATGCTTGCCCCATCTCTTGCCCCTCCTCCAGACCAATTCCCATTAATGCACCTCGACGTGACCCATTTGTTGCTCCACGATCTCGCAACCCGGCGGAATGGCGAACTCCTGACGACAAACCGATCTGCTTCCGGTGCCACCGCGTTGGACATGTCTCCCGCTACTGCCGTGCCTCCTGGACGCCGCCACATAGGAGCCAGTTTTTCGCACCTTATAGCCCATATGAAGATCTTCGCCGGTATTCGTCCAGCCGTACCGCCCCTGCTTTCGACACGTCTAACAGCCGCCTTCCTGCTCGTTCTCCGTCCCCTCAACGCCGTCGTTCCCCGTCGCCCCAGCCACGCCGCCATCACTCGCCGCCTAACTTTTCATCGTACCCGACGGAAAACTAGACAGTGCAGCCCCTGGAGGTAGTGCTGCATCATCCCTGTCTGAACCAAACCCTCCATTGACGCTTCATACGAACAAAAATCTTGTCGATGTACACGTGGACGGTATTTCTCTGTCGGCACTAGTCGATACTGGCGCTCATGTGTCCATAATCAGCGTTCATCTTTGTCGCCGCTTAAGAAAAGTACTCACGCCCCCTGCTACCGAAGCTGTACGTGTGGCCGATGGCGGCACTGTTCCTGTCATTGGCATGTGTACGGCTCGCATACGCATCGCCGACCGTTACATCCCTGTTCTATTCACGGTGCTCCAGAACTGTCCTCATGACCTCATCTTAGGGATGGACTTCCTGTCGACCCATTCTGCTCTGATCGACTGTTCCGCTGGTACTCTTTGCTTAGACCTTCCTCTTCAGCCGGATATTCACCCTGAACCTCAACACGGCCTTTCTGCCACAGACTTCCTCCGCTTACCGCCTAAAGCCCTCACATTCACCGAATTCGCCACGACCTCACCCGTATTGGATGGGAATTACATCGTCACACCGATTCCTGATGTCCTACTGGCACGTGACGTCACCGTCCCTCACTGCATCGTAACTGTAGCCTCCAACCGGACCCGTCTACCCGTCATAAATTTCGGCTTCACAAAGCAAGTCCTCCCTGAAGGCATCCTAATTGCCACGTTGCGGTCCTTAGCCGATGATCACGTCACCACTTTCGCAGCCGACGCATGCCCCAATTTTCCTTGTCGCCCACTCGATGCCACATGCCTCGACATGTCAATACGTTCCATGATCGACCCTGACCTTCCCCCAGCGCAATCAGCCGCTCTCGCACGCCTTCTAGCTTCCTACCGTGACATCTTCGACCTTGACGACCGCCCACTCGGCCAAACTTCTCTTGTAAAGCACCGCATCAACACCGGTGATGCTGCTCCCATTCACCGTCGACCGTATCGCGTGTCCGCGTCGGAGCGCCAGATTATTCAAGCTGAAGTGAATAAGATGTTAACTAAAGGCATTATTGAGCCCTCATCAAGCCCATGGGCGTCACCCGTCGTCCTGGTTAAAAAGAAGGACAACACATGGCGTTTTTGCATCGATTACCGGCATCTAAATCGAATCACCAAAAAGGACGTGTATCCTTTACCACGTATTGATGACGCCCTCGATTGTCTCCACGGCGCACGCTACTTTTCATCCATCGACCTTCGTTCTGGTTATTGGCAGATTGCCGTAGACGAGAAAGACCAAGAAAAGACCGCCTTCATCACTCCAGATGGCCTATACCAATTCAAGGTTATGCCCTTCGGCCTATGCAATGCCCCCGCCACGTTCGAACGTATGATGGACTCTCTGCTACACGGGTTCAAATGGTCAACATGCCTGTGTTACCTAGACGACGTCCTCGTATTTGCACCTACGTTTGAGACCCACCTTGAGCGTCTGTCGGCCATTCTCGACGTCTTCCGCAAAGCTGGCCTCCAGTTGAACTCCTCGAAGTGTCACTTCGGCCGCCGACAGATTACCGTGCTGGGCCACCTTGTCGATGCTTCTGGTGTGAGACCGGACCCTGAGAAAATTCGTGCCGTCACGAATTTCCCAGTACCCCAATCCGCCAAAGATGTCCGGAGCTTTGTGGGACTTTGCTCCTACTTTAGGCGGTTCGTGAAAGATTTTGCGGCAATCGCCCAACCACTTACCGATCTTTTGAAGAAAGGCGTTCCATTTTCGTGGGGGTCCACTCAAGCTGCCGCCTTCTCTCACCTCATAACACTTTTGACGACGCCCCCTATCCTCGCCCACTTTGACCCATCTGCCCGAACTGAGGTCCGAACTGATGCCAGTGGTCACGGTATCGGAGCCGTTCTCGCCCAATGCCAACAGGGACACGACCGCGTTATCGCGTATGCTAGCCGCCTCCTTACACCTGCAGAGCGTAACTATTCGATCACAGAGCGAGAATGCCTTGCTCTTGTCTGGGCGGTCTCAAAATTCCGTCCATATTTATATGGCACTCACTTTTCCGTCGTCACCGACCACCACGCGCTCTGCTGGCTTTCATCCTTAAGAGATCCTACAGGTCGACTTGGTCGCTGGGCTCTGCGACTGCAAGAATACACCTTTTCTGTGATATACAAGTCTGGACGCCTGCACCAGGACGCCGATTGCCTTTCTCGCTATCCAGTTGACCCATCGGCCACCATACCTGACAACGACGCCTGCGTGTGCTCCGTTTCTCAACTGAACCACATAGCCGACGAGCAACGCCGTGATGCAGCCCTACGAGCTATCATTGAGCGCCTCGACTCCTCCCCATCGAACCGATCCTATCGCTCGTTCGTACTCCAGAATGGCACATTATACCGGCATAACTTCCATCCAGACGGCCCATCTCTGCTGCTTGCCATACCCAAACACCTCCGCTTGGCTGTACTCCACGAACTTCATGACGTTCCTACTGCCGGTCACCTGGGTGTGTCCCGCACATACGACCGGATTCGCCGTCGCTTCTATTGGCCAGGTCTGGCACGGTCCGTCAGAAGATACGTCGCGGCGTGTGAGGAATGTCAGCGCCGCAAAACACCATCGACGCTTCCGGCTGGGCGCCTTCAACCACTCGATATTTCTACCGAACCTTTCTTTCGCGTCGGCTTGGACTTACTCGGCCCTTTTCCTCTGTCTTCTGCTGGCAACAGGTGGATAGCTGTGGCCACAGACTACGCCACACGCTACGCAATCACACGCGCCCTTCCAACAAGTTGCGCCACTGACGTCGCCGATTTTCTTCTACACGACGTGATCTTGCAACATGGTGCTCCACGCCAGCTGCTCACGGACCGAGGCCGCACATTTCTATCGAAAGTCATAGCGGACATTCTACGCTCTTGTGCAACACGCCACAAGCTCACTACGTCGTACCATCCGCAAACAAATGGCCTCACAGAACGCCTGAACCGAACCCTAACTGACATGCTTGCAAAGTACGTTTCCTCAGATCACTCTGACTGGGACATCGCTTTACCATACGTGACATTTGCCTACAATTCTTCGCGCCACGACACGGCTGGTTACTCCCCTTTTTTCTTGCTGTTCGGCCGCGAACCCACATTACCCCTCGATACGACGATTCCGTTACCAGCAGCTCCAACTTCACAATATGCTCTGGACGCCATCAGCCGGGCCGCCCACGCACGCGAAACCGCTCGTGCTCGCCTTCTGACCTCCCAAGCAAACCAACGGCGTCGGTACGACCAACGACACCGCGATGTGCACTTTTCGCCCGGTTCGTTGGTTCTGCTGTGGTCTCCGACCAGGCACGTTGGCCTGTCTGACAAGCTGCTCTCTCGGTACACAGGGCCCTACAGAGTGCTTCGTGAGGTGACTCCCGTCACTTATGAAATCACTCCTGCTGCCTCGCCGTCTTCATCCACCCCTAGGGCCAGCGACATCGTACACGTCGCACGCCTGAAGCAGTACCACTCGCCCAATGATCTTGACATCTAGATGCGCCGAGACGGCGCCTTTGCCGACGGGGGTTATGCTACCTGTAGGCTGCCACAAACCATAGTGCGAATGCGCGTGTGCGCCCGACGAAGAAGATGAGGCTCGCTGGCTGCTCGAGCTCGGAGCCAGACTGGCCAGTGCTGCAACCGCTCTTGCCAATATATTTTTCGAATATATTCGCAATACTTTGTCTCGTTACTCACGTAACAATATGAACCGTCGTAAAACCGCATTAAACAATGTCAATTAGTGAGATGCAGTGTTTTTCACCATTGAAAGTCGGGAACTGCGATATCTAATGTGAAAGCGCTTGCAACCGTCGTTAGGTTAGGTTAGGTTAGGTTAGGTTAGGTTAGGTTAGGTTTTGTTAGGTTAGGTTACGTTAGGTTAGGTTAGGTTAGGTAAGGTTAGGTTAGGTTAGGTTAGGTTGGGTTGGGTGTTGTTGGGTTGGGTTGGGTTGGGTTATGTTAGGTTGGGTTAGGTTAGGTTAGGTTACGTTAGGTTAGGTTAGGTTAGGTTAGGTTACGTTAGGTTATGTTAGGTTAGGTTAGGTTACTTTAGGTTAGGTTAGGTCAGGTAAGGTTAGGTTACGTTAGAATAGGTTAGGTTAGGTTAGGTTACGTTAGGTTAGGTTAAGTTAGGTTAGGTTAGGTTTGGTTAGGTTTGGTTAGGTTAGCTTAGGTTAGGTTAGGTTGGGTTGGGTTGGGTTAGGTTAGGTTAGGTTAGGTTGGGTTAGGTTAGTTCAGGTTAGGTTAGGTTAGGTTAGGTTGGGTTGGGTTGGGTTAGGTTAGGTTAGGTTAGGTAAGGTTAGGTTAGGTTAGGTTAGGTTACGTTAGGTTAAGGTATGAACCGTCGTAAAACCGCATTAAACAATGTCACTTTTGGAGATGCAGTGTTTTTGACCTTTACAAGTTGGGAACTGCGATATCTAATGTGAAAGCGCATGAAACCGTCGTAATCTTGTAGAAAACATTGTAAAGTAGCGAATAAAACGTTTTCTAACGATAGAAGTGCGAAGGTTATGTCAGGTTGAGTTATGTTAGTTTAAGCTAGGTAGCGTCGTGAAACCACCAAAAACGACGTCATCTAACGAGATAGTGTTGTTTTATTGTGAGTACGAAACTGCGATAGGTGTAATATTGGGAAAGCACACAAAATGGCATGAACTAGCCAGATACTGCGTCTTGTGCCGTTACAAGTGCGAAACTGCTTTAATGTGATATTCTCGTTAAAGCGCATGCAAGTATCGTGAAACCTTAAAGAACGATGTCATTTAGCGAGATACAGCGTTCTGAACTGTAATAAGTTGGTGAGAAACTGTGAGGTCAAGCAAATATCGTAATTGTGAACGAAACAGTGTAATTGAGCGTATTTAGATACAAGTGCGAATGTTAGGTAAGGTTGAGATATCAACCGTCGTAAAACCGCATTAAACAATGTCACTTAGTGAGATGTAGTGTTTTTCATCATTACAAGTCGGGAACTACGATATCTAATGTGAAAGCGCATGAAACCGTCGTAATCTTGTAGAAAACATTGTAAAGTTGCGAGTAAAACGTTTTCTAACGATAGAAGTGCGAAGGTTAGCTTGAGTTATGTTAGTTTAAGCTATGTAGCGTCGTGAGACCACCAAAAAGGACGTCATCTAACGAGATAGTGTTGTTTTATTGCATGTACGTAACTGCAATAGGTGAAATGTTGTGAAAGTACACAAAACGGCTTGAACAAGCCAGATACTGCGTGTTGTACCGTTACAAGTGCGAAACTGCTATAATGTGATATTCTTGTTAAAGCGCATGCAAGCATCGTGAAACCTTAAAGAACGATGTCATTTAGCGAGATACAGCGTTCTGTACTGCAATAAGTTGGTGAAAAACTGTGAGGTTATGCAAATATCGTAATTGTGAACGAAACAGTGTAATAGAGCGTTTTTCCATACAAGTACTAATGTTAGGTTAGGTTAAGATATGAACCGTCGTAAAACCGCATCAAACAATGTCACTTAGTGAGATGCAGTGTTTTTCACCATTACAAGTCGGGAACTGCGATATCTAATGTGAAAGCGCTTGCAAACGTCGTTAGGTTAGGTTAGGTTAGGTTAGGTTGGGTTAGGTTACGTTAGGTTAGGTTTGGTTAGGTTAGGTTAGGTTATGTTAGGTTAGGTTGGGTTAGGTTAGGTTGGGTTAGGTTAGGTTAGGTTAAGATATGAACCGCGCTAAAACCGCATTAAACAATGTCACTTAGTGAGATGCAGTGTTTTTCATCTTTACAAGTTGGGAACTGCGATATCTAATGTGAAAGCGCCTGAAACCGTCGTAATGTTGTAGAAAGCAATGTAAAGTAGCGAGTAAAACGTTTTCTAACGATAGAAGTGCGAAGGTTATGTTAGGTTGAGTTATGTTAGTTTAAGCTAGGTAGGGTCGTGAAACCACCAAAAACGACGTCATCTAACGAGATAGTGTTGTTTATTGCGAGTACAAAACTGCGATAGGTAAAATGTTGTGAAAGCACACAAAACGGCATGAACAAGCCAAATACTGCGTGTTGTACCGTTACAAGTGCGAAACTGCTATGTTGTAACATTCTCGGTAAAGCGCATGCAAGTATCGTGAAACCTTAAAGAACGATGTCATTTAGCGAGATACAGCGTTCTGCACTGTAATAAGTTGGTGAGAAACTGTGAGGTCAAGCAAATATTGTAATTGTGAACGAAACAGTGTGATTGAGCGTCTTTAGATACGAGTGCGAATGTTAGGTTAGGTTGACATATCAACCATCGTAAAACCGCATTAAACAATGTCACTTAGTGAGATGTAGTGTTTTTCAACATTACAAGTCGGGAACTACGATATCTAATGTGAGAGCGCATGAAACCGTCGTAGTCTTGTAGAAAACATTGTAAAGTTGCGAGTAAAACGTTTTCTAACGATAGAAGTGCGAAGGTTAGGTTAGGTTAGGTTAGGTTAGGTTAGTTTAGGCTAGGTAGCGTCGTGAAACTACCAAAAACGACGTCATCTAAAGAGATATTGTTGTTTTATTGCGAGTATTAAACTGCGATAGGTGAAATGTTGTGAAAGCACTAAAAACGGCATGAACAAGCCAAATACTGCGTGTTCTACCGTTACCAGTGCGAAACTGCTATAATGTGATATTCTCGTTAAAGCGCATGCAAGCATCGTGAAACCTTAAAGAACAATGTCATTTAGCGAGATACAGCGTTCTGTACTGCAATAAGTTGGTGAAAAACTGTGAGGTTATGCAAATATCGTAATTGTGAACGAAACAGTCTAATAGAGCGTTTTTCAATACAAATACGAATGTTAGGTTAGGTTAAGATATGAACCGTCGTAAAACCGCATTAAACAATGTCACTTAGTGAGATGCAGTGTTTTTCACCATTACAAGTCGGGAACTGCGATATCTAATGTGAAAGCGCTTGCAAACGTCGTTAGGTTAGGTTAGGTTAGGTTAGGTTACGTTAGGTTAGGTTTGGTTAGGTTAGGTTAGGTTAGGTTAGGTTATGTTAGGTTAGGTTGGGTTAGGTTAGGTTAGGTTACGTTAGGTTAAGGTATGAACCGTCGTAAAACCGCAATAAACAATGTCACTTCGTGAGATGCAGTGTTTTTCACCTTTACAAGTTGGGAACTGCGATATCTAATGTGAAAGCGCTTGAAACCGTCGTAATGTTGTAGAAAGCAATGAAAGTAGCGAGTAAAACGTTTTCTAACGATAGAAGTGCGAAGGTTATGTTAGGTTGAGTTATGTTAGTTTAAGCTAGGTAGCGTCGTGAAACCACCAAAAACGACGTCATCTAACGAGATAGTGTTGTTTTATTGCGAGTACGAAACTGCGCTAGGTAAAATGTGAAAGCACACAAAACGGCATGAACAAGCCAAACACTGCGTGTTGTACCGTTACAAGTGCGAAACTGCTATGTTTTGATATTCTCGGTAAAGCGCATGCAAGTATCGTGAAACCTTAAAAAACGATGTCATTTAGCGAGATACAGCGTTCTGTACTGTAATAAGTTGGTGAGAAACTGTGAGGTCAAGCAAATATCGTAATTGTGAACTAAACAGTGTAATTGAGCGTCTTTAGATACAAGTGCGAATGTTAGTTTAGGTTGACATATCAACCGTCGTAAAACCGCAATAAACAGTCACTTAGTGAGATGTAGTGTTTTTCAAGATTACAAGTCGGGAACTACGATATCTAATGTGAAAGCGCATGAAACCGTCGTAATCTTGTAGAAAACATTGCAAAGTTGCGAGTAAAACGTTTTCTAACGATAGAAGTGCGAAGGTTAGGTTAGGTTAGGTTAGTTTAAGCTAGGTAGCGTCGTGAAACTACTAAAAACGACGTCATCTAACGAGATAGTGTTGTTTTATAGCGAGTATTAAACTGCGATAGGTGAAATGTTGTGAAACACACAAAACGGCATGAACAAGCCAAATACTGCGTGTTCTACCGTTACAAGTGCGAAACTGCTATATTGTGATATTCTCGTTAAATAGCATGCAAGCATCGTGAAACCTTAAAGAACAATGTCATTTAGCGAGATACAACGTTCTGTACTGCAATAAGTTGGTGAAAAACTGTGAGGTTATGCAAATATGGTAATTGTGAACAAAACAGTGTAATAGAGCGTTTTTAGATACAAGTGCGAATGTTAGGTTAGGTTAAGATATGAACCGTCGTAAAACCGCATTAAACAATGTCAATTAGTGAGATGCAGTGTTTTTCACATTAAAAGTCGGGAACTGCGATATCTAATGTGAAAGCGCTTGCAACCGTGGTTAGGTTAGGTTAGGTTAGGTTAGGTTAGGTTAGGTTAGGTTGGGTTGAGTTGGGTTAGGTTAGGTTAGGTTAGGTTACGTTAGGTTAGGTTAGGTTACGTTAGGTTAGGTTAGGTTAGGTTACGTTAGGTTAGGTAAGGTTAGGTAAGGATAATTTGGTTAGGTTAGGTAAGGTTAGGTTAGGTTAGGTTAGGTTTGGTTAGGTTAGGTTAGGTTAGGTAAGGTTAGGTGAGGTTAGGTTAGGTTACGTTAGGTTAAGGTATGAACCGTCGTAAAACCGCATTAAACAATGTCACTTAGTGAGATGCAGTGTTTTTCACCTTTACAAGTTGGGAACTGTGATATCTAATGTGAAAGCGCTTGAAACCGTCGTATTGTTGTAGAAAGCAATGTAAAGTAGCGAGTAAAACGTTTTCTAACGATAGAAGTGCGAAGGGTATGTTAGGTTGAGTTATGTTAGTTTAAGCTAGGTAGCGTCGTGAAACTACCAAAAACAACGTCATCTAACGAGATAGTGTTGTTTTATTGCGAGTACGAAACTGCGATAGGTGAAATGTTGTGAAAACACACAAAACGGCATGAACAAGCCAAATACTGCGTGTTGTACCGTTACAAGTGCGAAACTGCTATGTTGTGATATTCTCGTTAAAGCGCATGAAAGCATCGTGAAACCTTAAAGAACGATGTCATTTAGCGAGATACAGCGTTCTGTACTGCAATAAGTTGGTGAAAAACTGTGAGGTTATGCAAATATCGTAATTGTGAACGAAACAGTGTAATAGAGCGTTTTTCCATACAAGTACGAATGTTAGGTTAGGTTAAGATATGAACCGTCGTAAAACCGCATTAAACAATGTCACTTAGTGAGATGCAGTGTTTTTCACCATTACAAGTCGGGAACTGCGATATCTAATGTGAAAGCGCTTGCAAACGTCGTTAGGTTAGGTTAGGTTAGGTTAGGTTAGGTTAGGTTAGGTTACGTTAGGTTAGGTTTGGTTAGGTTAGGTAAGGTATGGTTAGGTTAGGTTAGGTTAGGTTGGGTTAGGTAAGGTTAGGTTAGGTTAAGATATGAACCGCGCTAAAACCGCATTAAACAATGTCACTTAGTGAGATGCTGTGTTTTTCACCATTACAAGTCGGGAACTGCGATATCTAATGTGAAAGCGCATGAAACCATCGTAATCTTGTAGAAAACATTGTAAAGTAGCGAATAAAACGTTTTCTAACGAGAGAAGTGCGAAGGTTCGGTTAGTTTGAGCTAGGTAGCGTCGTGAAACCACCAAAAACGATGTCATCTAACGAGATAGTGTTGTTTTATTGCGAGTACGAAACTGCGATAGGTGAAATATTGGGAAAGCACACAAAATGGCATGAACTAGCCAGATACTGCGTCTTGTGCCGTTACAAGTGCGAAACTGCTTTAATGTGATATTCTCGTTCAAGCGCATGCAAGTATCGTGAAACCTTAAAGAACAATGTCATTTAGCGAGACACAGCGTTCTGTACTGTAATAAGTTGGTGAGAAACTGTGAGGTCAAGCAAATATCGTAATTGTGAACGAAACAGTGTAATTGAGCGTCTTTAGATACAAGTGCGAATGTTAGGTTAGGTTGAGATATCAACCGTCGTAAAACCGCATTAAACAATGTCACTTAGTGAGATGTAGTGTTTTTCAACATCACAAGTCGGGAACTACGATATCTAAGGTGAAAGCGCATGAAACCGTCGTAATCTTGTAGAAAACATTGTAAAGTTGCGAGTAAAACGTTTTCTAACGATAGAAGTGCGAAGGTTAGGTTAGGTTAGGTTAGGTTAGTTTAAGCTAGGTAGCGTCGTGAAACTACCAAAAACGACGTCATCTAACGAGATAGTGTTGTTTTATTGCGAGTATTAAACTGCGATAGGTGAAATGTTGTGAAAGCACACAAAACGGCATGAACAAGCCAAATACTGCGTGTTCTACCGTTACAAGTGCGAAACTGCTATATTGTGATATTCTCGTTAAAGCGCATGCAAGCATCGTGAAACCTTAAAGAACAATGTCATTCAGCGAGATACAACGTTCTGTACTGCAATAAATTGGTGAAAAACTGTGAGGTTATGCAAATATGGTAATTGTGAACAAAACAGTGTAATAGAGCGTTTTTAGATACAAGTGCGACAGTTAGGTTAGGTTAAGATATGAACCGTCGTAAAACCGCATTAAACAATGTCAATTAGTGAGATGCAGTGTTTTTCACCATTAAAAGTCGGGAACTGCGATATCTAATGTGAAAGCGCTTGCAACCGTCGTTAGGTTAGGTTAGGTTAGGTTAGGTTAGGTTTTGTTAGGATAGGTTAGGTTAGGTTAGGTTAGATTAGGTTAGGTTGGGTTGAGTTGGGTTAGGTTAGGTTAGGTTAGGTTAGGTTGGGTTAGGTTAGGTTAGGTTACGTAAGGTTAGGTTAGGTTACGTTAGGTTAGGTTAGGTTAGGTTACGTTAGGTTAGGTTAGGTTACGTTAGGTTAGGTTAGGTTGGGTTGGGTGTTGTTGGGTTGGGTTGGGTTGGGTTAGGTTGGGTTAGGTTAGGTTAGGTTACGTTAGGTTAGGTTAGGTTAGGTTAGGTTACGTTAGGTTATGTTAGGTTAGGTTAGGTTACGTTAGGTTAGGTTAGGTCAGGTAAGGTTAGGTTACGTTAGAATAGGTTAGGTTAGGTTAGGTTACGTTAGGTTAGGTTAAGTAAGGTTAGGTTAGGTTTGGTTAGGTTTGGTTAGGTTAGCTTAGGTTAGGTTAGGTTGGGTTGGGTTGGGTTGGGTTAGGTTAGGTTAGGTTAGGTTAGGTTGGGTTAGGTTAGTTTAGGTTAGGTTAGGTTAGGTTAGGTTGGGTTGGGTTGGGTTAGGTTAGGTTAGGTTAGGTTAGGTAAGGTTAGGTTAGGTTAGGTTAAGTTACGTTAGGTTAAGGTATGAACCGTCGTAAAACCGCATTAAACAATGTCACTTAGTGAGATGCAGTGTTTTTCACCTTTACAAGTTGGGAACTGCGATATCTAATGTGAAAGCGCATGAAACCGTCGTAATCTTGTAGAAAACATTGTAAAGTAGCGAATAAAACGTTTTCTAACGATAGAAGTGCGAAGGTTAGGTTAGGTTAGGTTAGGTTAGTTTAGGCTAGGTAGCGTCGTGAAACCACCAAAAATGACGTCATCTAAAGAGTTAGTGTTGTTTTATTGCGAGTATTAAACTTCGATAGGTGAAATGTTGTGAAAGCACACAAAACGGCATGAACAAGCCAAATACTGCGTGTTCTACCGTTACAAGTGCGAAACTGCTATATTGTGATATTCTCGTTAAAGCGCATGCAAGCATCGTGAAACCTTAAAGAACAATGTCATTTAGCGAGATACAGCGTTCTGTACTGCAATAAGTTGGTGAAAAACTGTGAGGTTATGCAAATATCGTAATTGTGAACGAAACAGTGTAATAGAGCGTTTTTCAATACAAGTACGAATGTTAGGTTAGGTTAAGATATGAACCGTCGTAAAACCGCATTAAACAATGTCGTTTAGTGAGATGCAGTGTTTTTCACCTTTACAAGTTGGGAACTGCGATATCTAATGTGAAAGCGCTTGAAACCGTCGTAAAGTTGTAGAAAGCAATGTAAAGTAACGAGTAAAACGTTTTCTATTGATAGAAGTGCGAAGGTTATGTTAGGTTGAGTTATGTTAGTTTAAGCTAGGTAGCGTCGTGAAACCACCAAAAACGACGTCATCTAACGAGATAATGTTGTTTTATTGCGAGTACGAAACTGCGATAGGTAAAATGTTGTGAAAGCACACAAAACGGCATGAACAAGCCAAATACTGCGTGTTGTACCGTTACAAGTGCGAAACTGCTATGTTGTGACATTCTCGGTAAAGCGCATGCAAGTATCGTGAAACCTTAAAGAACGATGTCATTTAGCGAGATACAGCATTCTGTACTGTAATAAGTTGCTGAGAAACTGTGAGGTCAAGCAAATATCGTAATTGTGAACGAAACAGTGTAATTGAGCGTCTTTATATACAAGTGCGAATGTTAGGTTAGGTTGACATATCAACCGTCGTAAAACCGCATTAAACAATGTCACTTAGTGAGATGTAGTGTTTTTCAACATTACAAGTCGGGAACTACGATATCTAATGTGAAAGCGCATGAAACCGTCGTAATCTTGTAAAAACATTGTAAAGTTGCGAGTAAAACGTTTTCTAACGATAGAAGTGCGAAGGTTAGGTTAGGTTGGGTTAGTTTAAGCTAGGTAGCGTCGTGAAACTACCAAAAACGACGTCATCTAACGAGATAGTGTTGTTTTATTGCGAGTATTAAACTGCGATAGGTGAAATGTTGTGAAAGCACACAAAACGGCATGAACAAGCCAAATACTGCGTGTTCTACCGTTACAAGTGCGAAACTGCTATATTGTGATATTCTCGTTAAAGCGCATGCAAGCATCGTGAAACCTTAAAGAACAATGTCATTTAGCGAGATACAGCGTTCCGTACTGCAATATGTTGGTGAAAAACTGTGAGGTTATGCAAATATCGTAATTGTGAACAAAACAGTGTAATAGAGCGTTTTTAGATACAAGTGCGAATGTTAGGTTAGGTTAAGATATGAACCGTCGTAAAACCGCATTAAACAATGTCAATTAGTGAGATGCAGTGTTTTTCACCATTAAAAGTGGGGAACTGCGATATCTAATGTGAAAGCGCTTGCAAACGTCGTTAGGTTAGGTTAGTTAGGTTAGGTTAGGTTAGGTTAGGTTACGTTAGGTTAGGTTTGGTTAGGTTAGGTTAGGTTAGGTTATGTTTGGTTAGGTTGGGTTAGGTTAGGTTAGGTTAAGATATGAACCGCGCTAAAACCGCATTAAACAATGTCACTTAGTGAGATGCAGTGTTTTTCACCTTTACAAGTTGAGAACTGCGATATCTAATGTGAAAGCGCTTGAAACCGTCGTAATGTTGTAGAAAGCAATGTAAAGTAGCGAGTAAAACGTTTTCTAACGATAGAAGTGCGAAGGTTATATTAGGTTGAGTTATGTTAGTTTAAGCTAGGTAGCGTCGTGAAACCACCAAAAACGACGTCATTTAACGAGATAGTGTTGTTTTATTGCGAGTACGAAACTGCGATAGGTAAAATGTTGTGAAAGCACACAAAACGGCATGAACAAGCCAAATACTGCGTGTTGTACCGTTACAAGTGCGAAACTGCTATGTTGTGATATTCTCGTTAAAGCGCATGCAAGCATCGTGAAACCTTAAAGAACGATGTCATTTAGCGAGATACAGCGTTCTGTACTGCAATAAGTTGGTGAAAAACTGTGAGGTTATGCAAATATCGTAATTGTGAACAAAACAGTGTAATAGAGCGTTTTTCAATACAAGTGCGAATGTTAGGTTAGCTTGACATATCAACCGTCGTAAAACCGCATTAAACAATGTCACTTAGTGAGATGTAGTGTTTTTCAACAGTACAAGTCGGGAACTACGATATCTAATGTGAAAGCGCATGAAACCGTCGTAATCTTGTAGAAAACATTGTAAAGTTGCGAGTAAAACGTTTTCTAACGATAGAAGTGCGAAGGTTAGGTTAGGTTAGGTTAGTTTAAGCTAGGTAGCGTCGTGAAACTACCAAAAACGACGTCATCTAACGAGATAGTGTTGTTTTATTGCGAGTATTAAACTGCGATAGGTGAAATGTTGTGAAAGCACACAAAACGGCATGAACAAGCCAAATACTGCGTGTTCTACCGTTACAAGTGCGAAACTGCTATATTGTGATGTTCTCGTTAAAGCGCATGCAAGCATCGTGAAACCTTAAAGAACAATGTCATTTAGCGAGATACAGCGTTCTGTACTGCAATAAGTTGGTGAAAAACTGTGAGGTTATGCAAATATCGTAATTGTGAACGAAACAGTGTAATAGAGCGTTTTTCAATACAAGTACGAATGTTAGGTTAGGTTAAGATATGAACCGTCGTAAAACCGCATTAAACAATGTCACTTAGTGAGATGCAGTTTTTCACCATCACAAGTCGGGAACTGCGATATCTAATGTGAAAGCGCTTGCAAACGTCGTTAGGTTAGGTTAGGTTAGGTTAGGTTAGGTTAAGTTAGGTTAGGTTTTGTTAGGTTATGTTAGGTTAGGTTATGTTAAGTTAGGTTGGGTTAGGTTAGGTTAGGTTAGGTTAGGTTAAGATATGAACCGCGCTAAAACCGCATTAAACAATGTCACTTAGTGAGATGCAGTGTTTTTCACCTTTACAAGTTGAGAACTGCGATATCTAATGTGAAAGCGCTTGAAACCGTCGTAATGTTGTAGAAAGCAATGTAAAGTAGCGAGTAAAACGTTTTCTAACGATAGAAGTGCGAAGGTTATGTTAGGTTGAGTTATGTTAGTTTAAGCTAGGTAGCGTCGTGAAACCACTAAAAAACGACGTCATTTAACGAGATAGTGTTGTTTTATTGCGAGTACGAAACTGCGATAGGTAAAATGTTGTGAAAGCACACAAAACGGCATGAACAAGCCAAATACTGCGTGTTGTACCGTTACAAGTGCGAAACTGCTATGTTGTGACATTCTCGGTAAAGCGCATGCAAGTATCGTGAAACCTTAAAGAACGATGTCATTTAGCGAGATACAGCGTTCTGTACTGTAATAAGTTGGTGAGAAACTGTGAGGTCAAGCAAATATCGTAATTGTGAATGAAACAGCGTAATTGAGCGTCTTTAGATACAAGTGCGAATGTTAGGTTAGGTTCACATATCAACCGTCGTAAAACCGCATTAAACAATGTCACTTAGTGAGATGTAGTGTTTTTCAACATTACAAGTCGGGAACTACGATATCTAATGTGAAAGCGCATGAAACCGTCGTAATCTTGTAGAAAACATTGTAAAGTTGCGAGTAAAACGTTTTCTAACAATAGAAGTGCGAAGGTTAGGTTAGGTTGGGTTAGTTTAAGCTAGGTAGCGTTGTGAAACTACCAAAAACGACGTCATCTAACGAGATAGTGTTGTTTTATTGCGAGTATTAAACTGCGATAGGTGAAATGTTGTGCAAGCACACAACACGGCATGAACAAGCCAAATACTGCGTGTTCTACCGTTACAAGTGAGAAACTGCTATATTGTGATATTCTCGTTAAAGCGCATGCAAGCATCGTGAAACCCTAAAGAACAATGTCATTTAGCGAGATACAGCGTTCTGTACTGCAATAAGTTGGTGAAAAACTGTGAGGTTATGCAAATATCGTAATTGTGAACGAAACAGTGTAATAGAGCGTTTTTCAATACAAGTGCGAATGTTAGGTTAGGTTAAGATATGAACCGTCGTAAAACCGCATTAAACAATGTCAATTAGTGAGATGCAGTGTTTTTCACCATTAAAAGTGGGGAACTGCGATATCTAATGTGAAAGCGCTTGCAACCGTCGTTAGGTTAGGTTAGGTTAGGTTAGGTTAGGTTTGGCTAGGTTAGGTTAGGTTAGGTTAGGTTAGATTAGGTTGGGTTGAGTTGGGTTAGGTTAGGTTAGGTTAGGTTAGGTTAGGTTACGTTAGGTTAGGTTAGGTTAGGTTACGTTAGGTTAGGTTAGGTTAGGTAAGGATAATTTGGTTAGGTTAGGTAAGGTTAGGTTAGGTTAGGTTAGGTTGGGTTGGGTGTTGTTGGGTTGGGTTGGGTTAGGTTGGGTTAGGTTAGGTTAGGTTACGTTAGGTTAGGTTAGGTTAGGTTACGTTAGGTTATGTTAGGTTAGGTTAGGTTAAGTTATGTTAGGTTAGGTCAGGTAAGGTTAGGTTACGTTAGAATAGGTTAGGTTAGGTTAGGTTACGTTAGGTTACGTTAGGTTAGGTTAAGTTAGGTTAGGTTAGGTTTGGTTAGGTTAGGTTAGTTTAGCTTAGGTTAGGTTAGGTTGGGTTGGGTTGGGTTAGGTTGGGTTAGGTTAGGTTAGGTTAGGTTGGGTTAGGTTAGTTTAGGTTAGGTTAGGTTAGGTTAGGTTGGATTGGGTTGGGTTAGGTTAGGTTAGGTTAGGTAAGGTTAGGTTAGGTTAGGTTAGGTTACGTTAGGTTAAGGTATGAACCGTCGTAAAACCGCATTAAACAATGTCACTTAGTGAGATGCAGTGTTTTTCACCTTTACAAGTTGGGAACTGTGATATCTAATGTGAAAGCGCTTGAAACCGTCGTAATGTTGTAGAAAGCAATATAAAGTAGCGAGTAAAACGTTTTCTAACGATAGAAGTGCGAAGGTTATGTTAGGTTGAGTTATGTTAGTTTAAGCTACGTAGCGTCGTGAGACCACCAAAAAGGACGTCATCTAACGAGATAGTGTTGTTTTATTGCATGTACGAAACTGCAATAGGTGAAATGTTGTGAAAGTACACAAAACGGCTTGAACAAGCCAGATACTGCGTGTTGTACCGTTACAAGTGCGAAACTGCTTTATTGTGATATTCTCGTTAAAGCGCATGCAAGTATCGTGAAGCCTTAAAGAACGATGTCATTTAGCGAGATACAGCGTTCTGTACTGTAATAAGTTGGTGAGAAACTGTGAGGTCAAGCAAATATCGTAATTGTGAACGAAACAGTGTAATTGAGCGTATTTAGATACAAGTGCGAATGTTAGGTTAGGTTAAGATATCAACCGTCGTAAAACCGCATTAAACAATGTCACTTAGTGAGATGTAGTGTTTTTCACCATTACAAGTCGGGAACTGCGATATCTATGTCAAAGCGCTTGCAAACGTCGTTAGGTTAGGTTAGGTTAGGTTAGGTCAGGTAAGGTTAGGTTACGTTAGAATAGGTTAGGTTAGGTTAGGTTACGTTAGGTTAGGTTAAGTTAGGTTAGGTTAGGTTTGGTTAGGTTAGGTTAGGTTAGCTAAGGTTAGGTTAGGTTGGGTTGGGTTGGGTTAGGTTGGGTTAGGTTAGGTTAGGTTAGGTTAGGTTGGGTTAGGTTAGTTTAGGTTAGGTTAGGTTAGGTTAGGTTAGGTTGGGTTGGGTTGGGTTAGGTTAGGTTAGGTTAGGTAAGGTTAGGTTAGGTTAGGTTAGGTTACGTTAGGTTAAGGTATGAACCGTCGTAAAACCGCATTAAACAATGTCACTTAGTGAGATGCAGTGTTTTTCACCTTTACAAGTTGGGAACTGTGATATCTAATGTGAAAGCGCTTGAAACCGTCGTAAAGTTGTAGAAAGCAATGTAAAGTAGCGAGCAAAACGTTTTCTAACGATAGAAGTGCGAAGGTTATGTTAGGTTGAGTTATGTTAGTTTAAGCTAGGTAGCGTCGTGAAACCACCAAAAACGACGTCATCTAACGAGATAATGTTGTTTTATTGCGAGTACGAAACTGCGATAGGTAAAATGTTGTGAAAGCACACAAAACGGCATGAACAAGCCAAATACTGGGTGTTGTACCGTTACAAGTGCGAAACTGCTATGTTGTGACATTCTCGGTAAAGCGCATGCAAGTATCGTGAAACCTTAAAGAACGATGTCATTTAGCGAGGTACAGCGTTCTGTACTGTAATAAGTTGGTGAGGAACTGTGAGGTCAAGCAAATATCGTAATTGTGAACGGAACAGTGTAATTGAGCGTCTTTAGATACAAGTGCGAATGTTAGGTTAGGTTGACATATCAACCGTCGTAAAACCGCATTAAACAATGTCACTTAGTGAGATGTAGTGTTTTTCAACATTACAAGTCGGGAACTACGATATCTAATGTGAAAGCGCATGAAACCGTCGTAATCTTGTAGAAAACATTGTGAAGTTGCGAATAAAACGTTTTCTAACGATAGAAGTGCGAAGGTTAGGTTAGGTTGGGTTAGTTTAAGCTAGGTAGCGTCATGAAACTACCAAAAACGACGTCATCTAACGAGATAGTGTTGTTTTATTGCGAGTATTAAACTGCGATAGGTGAAATGTTGTGAAAGCACACAAAACGGCATGAA